>NW_026961444.1:300000-392711 GCF_963924245.1 Chroicocephalus ridibundus
ATACCGCAAGACGTTTCTGTAGATTGGGCACAGCGCTCTGCAGGGTGTTAGCAGAGACTTTCCCGGGACAGTGAAACCCTATGTCAGAGACACTGAGAAGAAGCCCCAATGTTCCCTCCAGGCACTTTCAGTGTGGGTGCCTTCTCCACGTGGTTCCTGGTTTCCCTGCAGCGCTGAAGAGAATGTTAGCAAAGAGGTAACCGGGACAGTGAAAACAGTACTCAAAGACAGGGAGAGCAAGCTCTCTCTTGGCACTTTGGATGTGGGACATACAGCGAGATGTTTGCTGCTTTTGCGTTTGGCTGTTGGGAGATTTACAGCACAAAGATATCTAGTTGATTTGAAGCAGTTCCGAGAAAGTCTAAACATAATCGCCACTTCTCCCTCCTGGCACTTTCCATGTGGGAGATATAGCAGGATGTATCTTGGTTTTGAGGACAACTCAATGGACAGTGTAGGGAGAAAAGTTCCTGGCTCCTTGAATGCCGTTCCTGGAGACACTGCGATCAATGTGGGAGATATGTCAAGATGTGTGTTTGTTTTGAGGACGGCTCTCTGGAGAGTCTTAGCAAAGAGGTCACAGGGATAATCAGAGCAATTCTCAGAGACACTGAGAACAAGCTCGACAATTCCCTCCTGGCACTTTCCCTGTAGGAGATACCGCAAGACGTTTCTGTAGATTGGGCACAGCGCTCTGCAGGGTGTTAGCAGAGACTTTCCCGGGACAGTGAAACCCGATGTCAGAGACACTGAGAAGAAGCCCCAATGTTCCCTCCAGGCACTTTCAGTGTGGGTGCCTTCTCCACGTGGTTCCTGGTTTCCCTGCAGCGCTGAAGAGAATGTTAGCAAAGAGGTAACCGGGACAGTGAAAACAGTACTCAAAGACAGGGAGAGCAAGCTCTCTCTTGGCACTTTGGATGTGGGACATACAGCGAGATGTTTGCTGCTTTTGCGTTTGGCTGTTGGGAGATTTACAGCACAAAGATATCTAGTTGATTTGAAGCAGTTCCGAGAAAGTCTAAACATAATCGCCACTTCTCCCTCCTGGCACTTTCCATGTGGGAGATATAGCAGGATGTATCTTGGTTTTGAGGACAACTCAATGGACAGTGTAGGGAGAAAAGTTCCTGGCTCCTTGAATGCCGTTCCTGGAGACACTGCGATCAATGTGGGAGATATGTCAAGATGTGTGTTTGTTTTGAGGACGGCTCTCTGGAGAGTCTTAGCAAAGAGGTAACAGGGATAATCAGAGCAATTCTCAGAGACACTGAGGACAAGATCGGCAATTCCCTCCTGGCACTTTCCCTGTAGGAGATACCGCAAGACGTTTCTGTAGATTGGGCACAGCGCTCTGCAGGGTGTTAGCAGAGACTTTCCCGGGACAGTGAAACCCTATGTCAGAGACACTGAGAAGAAGCCCCAATGTTCCCTCCAGGCACTTTCAGTGTGGGTGCCTTCTCCACGTGGTTCCTGCTTTCACTGCAGCGCTGAAGAGAATGTTAGCAAAGAGGTAACCGGGACAGCGAAAACAGTACTCAAAGACAGGGAGAGCAAGCTCTCTCTTGGCACTTTGGATGTGGGACATACAGCGAGATGTTTGCTGCTTTTGCGTTTGGCTGTTGGGAGATTTACAGCACAAAGATATCTAGTTGATTTGAAGCAGTTCCGAGAAAGTCTAAACATAATCGCCACTTCTCCCTCCTGGCACTTTCCATGTGGGAGATATAGCAGGATGTATCTTGGTTTTGAGGACAACTCAATGGACAGTGTAGGGAGAAAAGTTCCTGGCTCCTTGAATGCCGTTCCTGGAGACACTGCGATCAATGTGGGAGATATGTCAAGATGTGTGTTTGTTTTGAGGACGGCTCTCTGGAGAGTCTTAGCAAAGAGGTCACAGGGATAATCAGAGCAATTCTCAGAGACACTGAGAACAAGCTCGACAATTCCCTCCTGGCACTTTCCCTGTAGGAGATACCGCAAGACGTTTCTGTAGATTGGGCACAGCGCTCTGCAGGGTGTTAGCAGAGACTTTCCCGGGACAGTGAAACCCGATGTCAGAGACACTGAGAAGAAGCCCCAATGTTCCCTCCAGGCACTTTCAGTGTGGGTGCCTTCTCCACGTGGTTCCTGGTTTCCCTGCAGCGCTGAAGAGAATGTTAGCAAAGAGGTAACCGGGACAGTGAAAACAGTACTCAAAGACAGGGAGAGCAAGCTCTCTCTTGGCACTTTGGATGTGGGACATACAGCGAGATGTTTGCTGCTTTTGCGTTTGGCTGTTGGGAGATTTACAGCACAAAGATATCTAGTTGATTTGAAGCAGTTCCGAGAAAGTCTAAACATAATCGCCACTTCTCCCTCCTGGCACTTTCCATGTGGGAGATATAGCAGGATGTATCTTGGTTTTGAGGACAACTCAATGGACAGTGTAGGGAGAAAAGTTCCTGGCTCCTTGAATGCCGTTCCTGGAGACACTGCGATCAATGTGGGAGATATGTCAAGATGTGTGTTTGTTTTGAGGACGGCTCTCTGGAGAGTCTTAGCAAAGAGGTCACAGGGATAATCAGAGCAATTCTCAGAGACACTGAGAACAAGCTCGACAATTCCCTCCTGGCACTTTCCCTGTAGGAGATACCGCAAGACGTTTCTGTAGATTGGGCACAGCGCTCTGCAGGGTGTTAGCAGAGACATTCCCGGGACAGTGAAACCCGATGTCAGAGACACTGAGAAGAAGCCCCAATGTTCCCTCCAGGCACTTTCAGTGTGGGTGCCTTCTCCACGTGGTTCCTGGTTTCCCTGCAGCGCTGAAGAGAATGTTAGCAAAGAGGTAACCGGGACAGTGAAAACAGTACTCAAAGACAGGGAGAGCAAGCTCTCTCTTGGCAATTTGGATGTGGGACATACAGCGAGATGTTTGCTGCTTTTGCGTTTGGCTGTTGGGAGATTTACAGCACAAAGATATCTAGTTGATTTGAAGCAGTTCCGAGAAAGTCTAAACATAATCGCCACTTCTCCCTCCTGGCACTTTCCATGTGGGAGATATAGCAGGATGTATCTTGGTTTTGAGGACAACTCAATGGACAGTGTAGGGAGAAAAGTTCCTGGCTCCTTGAATGCCGTTCCTGGAGACACTGCGATCAATGTGGGAGATATGTCAAGATGTGTGTTTGTTTTGAGGACGGCTCTCTGGAGAGTCTTAGCAAAGAGGTCACAGGGATAATCAGAGGAATTCTCAGAGACACTGAGAACAAGCTCGACAATTCCCTCCTGGCACTTTCCCTGTAGGAGATACCGCAAGACGTTTCTGTAGATTGGGCACAGCGCTCTGCAGGGTGTTAGCAGAGACTTTCCCGGGACAGTGAAACCCTATGTCAGAGACACTGAGAAGAAGCCCCAATGTTCCCTCCAGGCACTTTCAGTGTGGGTGCCTTCTCCACGTGGTTCCTGGTTTCCCTGCAGCGCTGAAGAGAATGTTAGCAAAGAGGTAACCGGGACAGTGAAAACAGTACTCAAAGACAGGGAGAGCAAGCTCTCTCTTGGCACTTTGGATGTGGGACATACAGCGAGATGTTTGCTGCTTTTGCGTTTGGCTGTTGGGAGATTTACAGCACAAAGATATCTAGTTGATTTGAAGCAGTTCCGAGAAAGTCTAAACATAATCGCCACTTCTCCCTCCTGGCACTTTCCATGTGGGAGATATAGCAGGATGTATCTTGGTTTTGAGGACAACTCAATGGACAGTGTAGGGAGAAAAGTTCCTGGCTCCTTGAATGCCGTTCCTGGAGACACTGCGATCAATGTGGGAGATATGTCAAGATGTGTGTTTGTTTTGAGGACGGCTCTCTGGAGAGTCTTAGCAAAGAGGTAACAGGGATAATCAGAGCAATTCTCAGAGACACTGAGAACAAGATCGGCAATTCCCTCCTGGCACTTTCCCTGTAGGAGATACCGCAAGACGTTTCTGTAGATTGGGCACAGCGCTCTGCAGGGTGTTAGCAGAGACTTTCCCGGGACAGTGAAACCCTATGTCAGAGACACTGAGAAGAAGCCCCAATGTTCCCTCCAGGCACTTTCAGTGTGGGTGCCTTCTCCACGTGGTTCCTGGTTTCCCTGCAGCGCTGAAGAGAATGTTAGCAAAGAGGTAACCGGGACAGTGAAAACAGTACTCAAAGACAGGGAGAGCAAGCTCTCTCTTGGCACTTTGGATGTGGGACATACAGCGAGATGTTTGCTGCTTTTGCGTTTGGCTGTTGGGAGATTTACAGCACAAAGATATCTAGTTGATTTGAAGCAGTTCCGAGAAAGTCTAAACATAATCGCCACTTCTCCCTCCTGGCACTTTCCATGTGGGAGATATAGCAGGATGTATCTTGGTTTTGAGGACAACTCAATGGACAGTGTAGGGAGAAAAGTTCCTGGCTCCTTGAATGCCGTTCCTGGAGACACTGCGATCAATGTGGGAGATATGTCAAGATGTGTGTTTGTTTTGAGGACGGCTCTCTGGAGAGTCTTAGCAAAGAGGTCACAGGGATAATCAGAGCAATTCTCAGAGACACTGAGAACAAGCTCGACAATTCCCTCCTGGCACTTTCCCTGTAGGAGATACCGCAAGACGTTTCTGTAGATTGGGCACAGCGCTCTGCAGGGTGTTAGCAGAGACTTTCCCGGGACAGTGAAACCCGATGTCAGAGACACTGAGAAGAAGCCCCAATGTTCCCTCCAGGCACTTTCAGTGTGGGTGCCTTCTCCACGTGGTTCCTGGTTTCCCTGCAGCGCTGAAGAGAATGTTAGCAAAGAGGTAACCGGGACAGTGAAAACAGTACTCAAAGACAGGGAGAGCAAGCTCTCTCTTGGCACTTTGGATGTGGGACATACAGCGAGATGTTTGCTGCTTTTGCGTTTGGCTGTTGGGAGATTTACAGCACAAAGATATCTAGTTGATTTGAAGCAGTTCCGAGAAAGTCTAAACATAATCGCCACTTCTCCCTCCTGGCACTTTCCATGTGGGAGATATAGCAGGATGTATCTTGGTTTTGAGGACAACTCAATGGACAGTGTAGGGAGAAAAGTTCCTGGCTCCTTGAATGCCGTTCCTGGAGACACTGCGATCAATGTGGGAGATATGTCAAGATGTGTGTTTGTTTTGAGGACGGCTCTCTGGAGAGTCTTAGCAAAGAGGTCACAGGGATAATCAGAGCAATTCTCAGAGACACTGAGAACAAGCTCGACAATTCCCTCCTGGCACTTTCCCTGTAGGAGATACCGCAAGACGTTTCTGTAGATTGGGCACAGCGCTCTGCAGGGTGTTAGCAGAGACTTTCCCGGGACAGTGAAACCCGATGTCAGAGACACTGAGAAGAAGCCCCAATGTTCCCTCCAGGCACTTTCAGTGTGGGTGCCTTCTCCACGTGGTTCCTGGTTTCCCTGCAGCGCTGAAGAGAATGTTAGCAAAGAGGTAACCGGGACAGTGAAAACAGTACTCAAAGACAGGGAGAGCAAGCTCTCTCTTGGCACTTTGGATGTGGGACATACAGCGAGATGTTTGCTGCTTTTGCGTTTGGCTGTTGGGAGATTTACAGCAGAAAGATATCTAGTTGATTTGAAGCAGTTCCGAGAAAGTCTAAACATAATCGCCACTTCTCCCTCCTGGCACTTTCCATGTGGGAGATATAGCAGGATGTATCTTGGTTTTGAGGACAACTCAATGGACAGTGTAGGGAGAAAAGTTCCTGGCTCCTTGAATGCCGTTCCTGGAGACACTGCGATCAATGTGGGAGATATGTCAAGATGTGTGTTTGTTTTGAGGACGGCTCTCTGGAGAGTCTTAGCAAAGAGGTCACAGGGATAATCAGAGCAATTCTCAGAGACACTGAGAACAAGCTCCACAATTCCCTCCTGGCACTTTCCCTGTAGGAGATACCGCAAGACGTTTCTGTAGATTGGGCACAGCGCTCTGCAGGGTGTTAGCAGAGACTTTCCCGGGACAGTGAAACCCTATGTCAGAGACACTGAGAAGAAGCCCCAATGTTCCCTCCAGGCACTTTCAGTGTGGGTGCCTTCTCCACGTGGTTCCTGGTTTCCCTGCAGCGCTGAAGAGAATGTTAGCAAAGAGGTAACCGGGACAGTGAAAACAGTACTCAAAGACAGGGAGAGCAAGCTCTCTCTTGGCACTTTGGATGTGGGACATACAGCGAGATGTTTGCTGCTTTTGCGTTTGGCTGTTGGGAGATTTACAGCACAAAGATATCTAGTTGATTTGAAGCAGTTCCGAGAAAGTCTAAACATAATCGCCACTTCTCCCTCCTGGCACTTTCCATGTGGGAGATATAGCAGGATGTATCTTGGTTTTGAGGACAACTCAATGGACAGTGTAGGGAGAAAAGTTCCTGGCTCCTTGAATGCCGTTCCTGGAGACACTGCGATCAATGTGGGAGATATGTCAAGATGTGTGTTTGTTTTGAGGACGGCTCTCTGGAGAGTCTTAGCAAAGAGGTCACAGGGATAATCAGAGCAATTCTCAGAGACACTGAGGACAAGATCGGCAATTCCCTCCTGGCACTTTCCCTGTAGGAGATACCGCAAGACGTTTCTGTAGATTGGGCACAGCGCTCTGCAGGGTGTTAGCAGAGACTTTCCCGGGACAGTGAAACCCTATGTCAGAGACACTGAGAAGAAGCCCCAATGTTCCCTCCAGGCACTTTCAGTGTGGGTGCCTTCTCCACGTGGTTCCTGGTTTCCCTGCAGCGCTGAAGAGAATGTTAGCAAAGAGGTAACCGGGACAGTGAAAACAGTACTCAAAGACAGGGAGAGCAAGCTCTCTCTTGGCACTTTGGATGTGGGACATACAGCGAGATGTTTGCTGCTTTTGCGTTTGGCTGTTGGGAGATTTACAGCACAAAGATATCTAGTTGATTTGAAGCAGTTCCGAGAAAGTCTAAACATAATCGCCACTTCTCCCTCCTGGCACTTTCCATGTGGGAGATATAGCAGGATGTATATTGGTTTTGAGGACAACTCAATGGACAGTGTAGGGAGAAAAGTTCCTGGCTCCTTGAATGCCGTTCCTGGAGACACTGCGATCAATGTGGGAGATATGTCAAGATGTGTGTTGGTTTTGAGGACGGCTCTCTGGAGAGTCTTAGCAAAGAGGTCACAGGGATAATCAGAGCAATTCTCAGAGACACTGAGGACAAGATCGACAATTCCCTCCTGGCACTTTCCCTGTAGGAGATACCGCAAGACGTTTCTGTAGATTGGGCACAGCGCTCTGCAGGGTGTTAGCAGAGACTTTCCCGGGACAGTGAAACCCTATGTCAGAGACACTGAGAAGAAGCCCCAATGTTCCCTCCAGGCACTTTCAGTGTGGGTGCCTTCTCCACGTGGTTCCTGGTTTCCCTGCAGCGCTGAAGAGAATGTTAGCAAAGAGGTAACCGGGACAGTGAAAACAGTACTCAAAGACAGGGAGAGCAAGCTCTCTCTTGGCACTTTGGATGTGGGACATACAGCGAGATGTTTGCTGCTTTTGCGTTTGGCTGTTGGGAGATTTACAGCACAAAGATATCTAGTTGATTTGAAGCAGTTCCGAGAAAGTCTAAACATAATCGCCACTTCTCCCTCCTGGCACTTTCCATGTGGGAGATATAGCAGGATGTATATTGGTTTTGAGGACAACTCAATGGACAGTGTAGGGAGAAAAGTTCCTGGCTCCTTGAATGCCGTTCCTGGAGACACTGCGATCAATGTGGGAGATATGTCAAGATGTGTGTTTGTTTTGAGGACGGCTCTCTGGAGAGTCTTAGCAAAGAGGTCACAGGGATAATCAGAGCAATTCTCAGAGACACTGAGAACAAGCTCGACAATTCCCTCCTGGCACTTTCCCTGTAGGAGATACCGCAAGACGTTTCTGTACATTGGGCACAGCGCTCTGCAGGGTGTTAGCAGAGACTTTCCCGGGACAGTGAAACCCTATGTCAGAGACACTGAGAAGAAGCCCCAATGTTCCCTCCAGGCACTTTCAGTGTGGGTGCCTTCTCCACGTGGTTCCTGGTTTCCCTGCAGCGCTGAAGAGAATGTTAGCAAAGAGGTAACCGGGACAGTGAAAACAGTACTCAAAGACAGGGAGAGCAAGCTCTCTCTTGGCACTTTGGATGTGGGACATACAGCGAGATGTTTGCTGCTTTTGCGTTTGGCTGTTGGGAGATTTACAGCACAAAGATATCTAGTTGATTTGAAGCAGTTCCGAGAAAGTCTAAACATAATCGCCACTTCTCCCTCCTGGCACTTTCCATGTGGGAGATATAGCAGGATGTATCTTGGTTTTGAGGACAACTCAATGGACAGTGTAGGGAGAAAAGTTCCTGGCTCCTTGAATGCCGTTCCTGGAGACACTGCGATCAATGTGGGAGATATGTCAAGATGTGTGTTTGTTTTGAGGACGGCTCTCTGGAGAGTCTTAGCAAAGAGGTCACAGGGATAATCAGAGCAATTCTCAGAGACACTGAGGACAAGATCGGCAATTCCCTCCTGGCACTTTCCCTGTAGGAGATACCGCAAGACGTTTCTGTAGATTGGGCACAGCGCTCTGCAGGGTGTTAGCAGAGACTTTCCCGGGACAGTGAAACCCTATGTCAGAGACACTGAGAAGAAGCCCCAATGTTCCCTCCAGGCACTTTCAGTGTGGGTGCCTTCTCCACGTGGTTCCTGGTTTCCCTGCAGCGCTGAAGAGAATGTTAGCAAAGAGGTAACCGGGACAGTGAAAACAGTACTCAAAGACAGGGAGAGCAAGCTCTCTCTTGGCACTTTGGATGTGGGACATACAGCGAGATGTTTGCTGCTTTTGCGTTTGGCTGTTGGGAGATTTACAGCACAAAGATATCTAGTTGATTTGAAGCAGTTCCGAGAAAGTCTAAACATAATCGCCACTTCTCCCTCCTGGCACTTTCCATGTGGGAGATATAGCAGGATGTATATTGGTTTTGAGGACAACTCAATGGACAGTGTAGGGAGAAAAGTTCCTGGCTCCTTGAATGCCGTTCCTGGAGACACTGCGATCAATGTGGGAGATATGTCAAGATGTGTGTTGGTTTTGAGGACGGCTCTCTGGAGAGTCTTAGCAAAGAGGTCACAGGGATAATCAGAGCAATTCTCAGAGACACTGAGAACAAGCTCGACAATTCCCTCCTGGCACTTTCCCTGTAGGAGATACCGCAAGACGTTTCTGTAGATTGGGCACAGCGCTCTGCAGGGTGTTAGCAGAGACTTTCCCGGGACAGTGAAACCCTATGTCAGAGACACTGAGAAGAAGCCCCAATGTTCCCTCCAGGCACTTTCAGTGTGGGTGCCTTCTCCACGTGGTTCCTGGTTTCCCTGCAGCGCTGAAGAGAATGTTAGCAAAGAGGTAACCGGGACAGTGAAAACAGTACTCAAAGACAGGGAGAGCAAGCTCTCTCTTGGCACTTTGGATGTGGGACATACAGCGAGATGTTTGCTGCTTTTGCGTTTGGCTGTTGGGAGATTTACAGCACAAAGATATCTAGTTGATTTGAAGCAGTTCCGAGAAAGTCTAAACATAATCGCCACTTCTCCCTCCTGGCACTTTCCATGTGGGAGATATAGCAGGATGTATCTTGGTTTTGAGGACAACTCAATGGACAGTGTAGGGAGAAAAGTTCCTGGCTCCTTGAATGCCGTTCCTGGAGACACTGCGATCAATGTGGGAGATATGTCAAGATGTGTGTTTGTTTTGAGGACGGCTCTCTGGAGAGTCTTAGCAAAGAGGTCACAGGGATAATCAGAGCAATTCTCAGAGACACTGAGAACAAGCTCGACAATTCCCTCCTGGCACTTTCCCTGTAGGAAATACCGCAAGACGTTTCTGTAGATTGGGCACAGCGCTCTGCAGGGTGTTAGCAGAGACTTTCCCGGGACAGTGAAACCCGATGTCAGAGACACTGAGAAGAAGCCCCAATGTTCCCTCCAGGCACTTTCAGTGTGGGTGCCTTCTCCACGTGGTTCCTGGTTTCCCTGCAGCGCTGAAGAGAATGTTAGCAAAGAGGTAACCGGGACAGTGAAAACAGTACTCAAAGACAGGGAGAGCAAGCTCTCTCTTGGCACTTTGGATGTGGGACATACAGCGAGATGTTTGCTGCTTTTGCGTTTGGCTGTTGGGAGATTTACAGCACAAAGATATCTAGTTGATTTGAAGCAGTTCCGAGAAAGTCTAAACATAATCGCCACTTCTCCCTCCTGGCACTTTCCATGTGGGAGATATAGCAGGATGTATCTTGGTTTTGAGGACAACTCAATGGACAGTGTAGGGAGAAAAGTTCCTGGCTCCTTGAATGCCGTTCCTGGAGACACTGCGATCAATGTGGGAGATATGTCAAGATGTGTGTTTGTTTTGAGGACGGCTCTCTGGAGAGTCTTAGCAAAGAGGTCACAGGGATAATCAGAGCAATTCTCAGAGACACTGAGAACAAGCTCGACAATTCCCTCCTGGCACTTTCCCTGTAGGAGATACCGCAAGACGTTTCTGTAGATTGGGCACAGCGCTCTGCAGGGTGTTAGCAGAGACTTTCCCGGGACAGTGAAACCCGATGTCAGAGACACTGAGAAGAAGCCCCAATGTTCCCTCCAGGCACTTTCAGTGTGGGTGCCTTCTCCACGTGGTTCCTGGTTTCCCTGCAGCGCTGAAGAGAATGTTAGCAAAGAGGTAACCGGGACAGTGAAAACAGTACTCAAAGACAGGGAGAGCAAGCTCTCTCTTGGCACTTTGGATGTGGGACATACAGCGAGATGTTTGCTGCTTTTGCGTTTGGCTGTTGGGAGATTTACAGCACAAAGATATCTAGTTGATTTGAAGCAGTTCCGAGAAAGTCTAAACATAATCGCCACTTCTCCCTCCTGGCACTTTCCATGTGGGAGATATAGCAGGATGTATATTGGTTTTGAGGACAACTCAATGGACAGTGTAGGGAGAAAAGTTCCTGGCTCCTTGAATGCCGTTCCTGGAGACACTGCGATCAATGTGGGAGATATGTCAAGATGTGTGTTTGTTTTGAGGACGGCTCTCTGGAGAGTCTTAGCAAAGAGGTCACAGGGATAATCAGAGCAATTCTCAGAGACACTGAGAACAAGCTCGACAATTCCCTCCTGGCACTTTCCCTGTAGGAGATACCGCAAGACGTTTCTGTAGATTGGGCACAGCGCTCTGCAGGGTGTTAGCAGAGACTTTCCCGGGACAGTGAAACCCGATGTCAGAGACACTGAGAAGAAGCCCCAATGTTCCCTCCAGGCACTTTCAGTGTGGGTGCCTTCTCCACGTGGTTCCTGGTTTCCCTGCAGCGCTGAAGAGAATGTTAGCAAAGAGGTAACCGGGACAGTGAAAACAGTACTCAAAGACAGGGAGAGCAAGCTCTCTCTTGGCACTTTGGATGTGGGACATACAGCGAGATGTTTGCTGCTTTTGCGTTTGGCTGTTGGGAGATTTACAGCACAAAGATATCTAGTTGATTTGAAGCAGTTCCGAGAAAGTCTAAACATAATCGCCACTTCTCCCTCCTGGCACTTTCCATGTGGGAGATATAGCAGGATGTATCTTGGTTTTGAGGACAACTCAATGGACAGTGTAGGGAGAAAAGTTCCTGGCTCCTTGAATGCCGTTCCTGGAGACACTGCGATCAATGTGGGAGATATGTCAAGATGTGTGTTTGTTTTGAGGACGGCTCTCTGGAGAGTCTTCGCAAAGAGGTCACAGGGATAATCAGAGCAATTCTCAGAGACACTGAGAACAAGCTCGACAATTCCCTCCTGGCACTTTCCCTGTAGGAGATACCGCAAGACGTTTCTGTACATTGGGCACAGCGCTCTGCAGGGTGTTAGCAGAGACTTTCCCGGGACAGTGAAACCCGATGTCAGAGACACTGAGAAGAAGCCCCAATGTTCCCTCCAGGCACTTTCAGTGTGGGTGCCTTCTCCACGTGGTTCCTGGTTTCCCTGCAGCGCTGAAGAGAATGTTAGCAAAGAGGTAACCGGGACAGTGAAAACAGTACTCAAAGACAGGGAGAGCAAGCTCTCTCTTGGCACTTTGGATGTGGGACATACAGCGAGATGTTTGCTGCTTTTGCGTTTGGCTGTTGGGAGATTTACAGCACAAAGATATCTAGTTGATTTGAAGCAGTTCCGAGAAAGTCTAAACATAATCGCCACTTCTCCCTCCTGGCACTTTCCATGTGGGAGATATCGCAGGATGTATCTTGGTTTTGAGGACAACTCAATGGACAGTGTAGGGAGAAAAGTTCCTGGCTCCTTGAATGCCGTTCCTGGAGACACTGCGATCAATGTGGGAGATATGTCAAGATGTGTGTTTGTTTTGAGGACGGCTCTCTGGAGAGTCTTAGCAAAGAGGTCACAGGGATAATCAGAGGAATTCTCAGAGACACTGAGAACAAGCTCCACAATTCCCTCCTGGCACTTTCCCTGTAGGAGATACCGCAAGACGTTTCTGTAGATTGGGCACAGCGCTCTGCAGGGTGTTAGCAGAGACTTTCCCGGGACAGTGAAACCCTATGTCAGAGACACTGAGAAGAAGCCCCAATGTTCCCTCCAGGCACTTTCAGTGTGGGTGCCTTCTCCACGTGGTTCCTGGTTTCCCTGCAGCGCTGAAGAGAATGTTAGCAAAGAGGTAACCGGGACAGTGAAAACAGTACTCAAAGACAGGGAGAGCAAGCTCTCTCTTGGCACTTTGGATGTGGGACATACAGCGAGATGTTTGCTGCTTTTGCGTTTGGCTGTTGGGAGATTTACAGCACAAAGATATCTAGTTGATTTGAAGCAGTTCCGAGAAAGTCTAAACATAATCGCCACTTCTCCCTCCTGGCACTTTCCATGTGGGAGATATAGCAGGATGTATCTTGGTTTTGAGGACAACTCAATGGACAGTGTAGGGAGAAAAGTTCCTGGCTCCTTGAATGCCGTTCCTGGAGACACTGCGATCAATGTGGGAGATATGTCAAGATGTGTGTTTGTTTTGAGGACGGCTCTCTGGAGAGTCTTAGCAAAGAGGTAACAGGGATAATCAGAGCAATTCTCAGAGACACTGAGAACAAGATCGGCAATTCCCTCCTGGCACTTTCCCTGTAGGAGATACCGCAAGACGTTTCTGTAGATTGGGCACAGCGCTCTGCAGGGTGTTAGCAGAGACTTTCCCGGGACAGTGAAACCCTATGTCAGAGACACTGAGAAGAAGCCCCAATGTTCCCTCCAGGCACTTTCAGTGTGGGTGCCTTCTCCACGTGGTTCCTGGTTTCCCTGCAGCGCTGAAGAGAATGTTAGCAAAGAGGTAACCGGGACAGTGAAAACAGTACTCAAAGACAGGGAGAGCAAGCTCTCTCTTGGCACTTTGGATGTGGGACATACAGCGAGATGTTTGCTGCTTTTGCGTTTGGCTGTTGGGAGATTTACAGCACAAAGATATCTAGTTGATTTGAAGCAGTTCCGAGAAAGTCTAAACATAATCGCCACTTCTCCCTCCTGGCACTTTCCATGTGGGAGATATAGCAGGATGTATATTGGTTTTGAGGACAACTCAATGGACAGTGTAGGGAGAAAAGTTCCTGGCTCCTTGAATGCCGTTCCTGGAGACACTGCGATCAATGTGGGAGATATGTCAAGATGTGTGTTTGTTTTGAGGACGGCTCTCTGGAGAGTCTTAGCAAAGAGGTCACAGGGATAATCAGAGCAATTCTCAGAGACACTGAGGACAAGATCGGCAATTCCCTCCTGGCACTTTCCCTGTAGGAGATACCGCAAGACGTTTCTGTAGATTGGGCACAGCGCTCTGCAGGGTGTTAGCAGAGACTTTCCCGGGACAGTGAAACCCTATGTCAGAGACACTGAGAAGAAGCCCCAATGTTCCCTCCAGGCACTTTCAGTGTGGGTGCCTTCTCCACGTGGTTCCTGGTTTCCCTGCAGCGCTGAAGAGAATGTTAGCAAAGAGGTAACCGGGACAGTGAAAACAGTACTCAAAGACAGGGAGAGCAAGCTCTCTCTTGGCACTTTGGATGTGGGACATACAGCGAGATGTTTGCTGCTTTTGCGTTTGGCTGTTGGGAGATTTACAGCACAAAGATATCTAGTTGATTTGAAGCAGTTCCGAGAAAGTCTAAACATAATCGCCACTTCTCCCTCCTGGCACTTTCCATGTGGGAGATATAGCAGGATGTATCTTGGTTTTGAGGACAACTCAATGGACAGTGTAGGGAGAAAAGTTCCTGGCTCCTTGAATGCCGTTCCTGGAGACACTGCGATCAATGTGGGAGATATGTCAAGATGTGTGTTTGTTTTGAGGACGGCTCTCTGGAGAGTCTTAGCAAAGAGGTCACAGGGATAATCAGAGCAATTCTCAGAGACACTGAGAACAAGCTCGACAATTCCCTCCTGGCACTTTCCCTGTAGGAGATACCGCAAGACGTTTCTGTAGATTGGGCACAGCGCTCTGCAGGGTGTTAGCAGAGACTTTCCCGGGACAGTGAAACCCTATGTCAGAGACACTGAGAAGAAGCCCCAATGTTCCCTCCAGGCACTTTCAGTGTGGGTGCCTTCTCCACGTGGTTCCTGGTTTCCCTGCAGCGCTGAAGAGAATGTTAGCAAAGAGGTAACCGGGACAGTGAAAACAGTACTCAAAGACAGGGAGAGCAAGCTCTCTCTTGGCACTTTGGATGTGGGACATACAGCGAGATGTTTGCTGCTTTTGCGTTTGGCTGTTGGGAGATTTACAGCACAAAGATATCTAGTTGATTTGAAGCAGTTCCGAGAAAGTCTAAACATAATCGCCACTTCTCCCTCCTGGCACTTTCCATGTGGGAGATATAGCAGGATGTATCTTGGTTTTGAGGACAACTCAATGGACAGTGTAGGGAGAAAAGTTCCTGGCTCCTTGAATGCCGTTCCTGGAGACACTGCGATCAATGTGGGAGATATGTCAAGATGTGTGTTTGTTTTGAGGACGGCTCTCTGGAGAGTCTTAGCAAAGAGGTCACAGGGATAATCAGAGCAATTCTCAGAGACACTGAGGACAAGATCGGCAATTCCCTCCTGGCACTTTCCCTGTAGGAGATACCGCAAGACGTTTCTGTAGATTGGGCACAGCGCTCTGCAGGGTGTTAGCAGAGACTTTCCCGGGACAGTGAAACCCTATGTCAGAGACACTGAGAAGAAGCCCCAATGTTCCCTCCAGGCACTTTCAGTGTGGGTGCCTTCTCCACGTGGTTCCTGGTTTCCCTGCAGCGCTGAAGAGAATGTTAGCAAAGAGGTAACCGGGACAGTGAAAACAGTACTCAAAGACAGGGAGAGCAAGCTCTCTCTTGGCACTTTGGATGTGGGACATACAGCGAGATGTTTGCTGCTTTTGCGTTTGGCTGTTGGGAGATTTACAGCACAAAGATATCTAGTTGATTTGAAGCAGTTCCGAGAAAGTCTAAACATAATCGCCACTTCTCCCTCCTGGCACTTTCCATGTGGGAGATATAGCAGGATGTATATTGGTTTTGAGGACAACTCAATGGACAGTGTAGGGAGAAAAGTTCCTGGCTCCTTGAATGCCGTTCCTGGAGACACTGCGATCAATGTGGGAGATATGTCAAGATGTGTGTTTGTTTTGAGGACGGCTCTCTGGAGAGTCTTAGCAAAGAGGTCACAGGGATAATCAGAGCAATTCTCAGAGACACTGAGAACAAGCTCGACAATTCCCTCCTGGCACTTTCCCTGTAGGAGATACCGCAAGACGTTTCTGTAGATTGGGCACAGCGCTCTGCAGGGTGTTAGCAGAGACTTTCCCGGGACAGTGAAACCCTATGTCAGAGACACTGAGAAGAAGCCCCAATGTTCCCTCCAGGCACTTTCAGTGTGGGTGCCTTCTCCACGTGGTTCCTGGTTTCCCTGCAGCGCTGAAGAGAATGTTAGCAAAGAGGTAACCGGGACAGTGAAAACAGTACTCAAAGACAGGGAGAGCAAGCTCTCTCTTGGCACTTTGGATGTGGGACATACAGCGAGATGTTTGCTGCTTTTGCGTTTGGCTGTTGGGAGATTTACAGCACAAAGATATCTAGTTGATTTGAAGCAGTTCCGAGAAAGTCTAAACATAATCGCCACTTCTCCCTCCTGGCACTTTCCATGTGGGAGATATAGCAGGATGTATCTTGGTTTTGAGGACAACTCAATGGACAGTGTAGGGAGAAAAGTTCCTGGCTCCTTGAATGCCGTTCCTGGAGACACTGCGATCAATGTGGGAGATATGTCAAGATGTGTGTTTGTTTTGAGGACGGCTCTCTGGAGAGTCTTAGCAAAGAGGTCACAGGGATAATCAGAGCAATTCTCAGAGACACTGAGAACAAGCTCGACAATTCCCTCCTGGCACTTTCCCTGTAGGAGATACCGCAAGACGTTTCTGTAGATTGGGCACAGCGCTCTGCAGGGTGTTAGCAGAGACTTTCCCGGGACAGTGAAACCCGATGTCAGAGACACTGAGAAGAAGCCCCAATGTTCCCTCCAGGCACTTTCAGTGTGGGTGCCTTCTCCACGTGGTTCCTGGTTTCCCTGCAGCGCTGAAGAGAATGTTAGCAAAGAGGTAACCGGGACAGTGAAAACAGTACTCAAAGACAGGGAGAGCAAGCTCTCTCTTGGCACTTTGGATGTGGGACATACAGCGAGATGTTTGCTGCTTTTGCGTTTGGCTGTTGGGAGATTTACAGCACAAAGATATCTAGTTGATTTGAAGCAGTTCCGAGAAAGTCTAAACATAATCGCCACTTCTCCCTCCTGGCACTTTCCATGTGGGAGATATAGCAGGATGTATCTTGGTTTTGAGGACAACTCAATGGACAGTGTAGGGAGAAAAGTTCCTGGCTCCTTGAATGCCGTTCCTGGAGACACTGCGATCAATGTGGGAGATATGTCAAGATGTGTGTTTGTTTTGAGGACGGCTCTCTGGAGAGTCTTAGCAAAGAGGTCACAGGGATAATCAGAGCAATTCTCAGAGACACTGAGAACAAGCTCGACAATTCCCTCCTGGCACTTTCCCTGTAGGAGATACCGCAAGACGTTTCTGTAGATTGGGCACAGCGCTCTGCAGGGTGTTAGCAGAGACTTTCCCGGGACAGTGAAACCCGATGTCAGAGACACTGAGAAGAAGCCCCAATGTTCCCTCCAGGCACTTTCAGTGTGGGTGCCTTCTCCACGTGGTTCCTGGTTTCCCTGCAGCGCTGAAGAGAATGTTAGCAAAGAGGTAACCGGGACAGTGAAAACAGTACTCAAAGACAGGGAGAGCAAGCTCTCTCTTGGCACTTTGGATGTGGGACATACAGCGAGATGTTTGCTGCTTTTGCGTTTGGCTGTTGGGAGATTTACAGCACAAAGATATCTAGTTGATTTGAAGCAGTTCCGAGAAAGTCTAAACATAATCGCCACTTCTCCCTCCTGGCACTTTCCATGTGGGAGATATAGCAGGATGTATATTGGTTTTGAGGACAACTCAATGGACAGTGTAGGGAGAAAAGTTCCTGGCTCCTTGAATGCCGTTCCTGGAGACACTGCGATCAATGTGGGAGATATGTCAAGATGTGTGTTTGTTTTGAGGACGGCTCTCTGGAGAGTCTTAGCAAAGAGGTCACAGGGATAATCAGAGCAATTCTCAGAGACACTGAGAACAAGCTCGACAATTCCCTCCTGGCACTTTCCCTGTAGGAGATACCGCAAGACGTTTCTGTACATTGGGCACAGCGCTCTGCAGGGTGTTAGCAGAGACTTTCCCGGGACAGTGAAACCCTATGTCAGAGACACTGAGAAGAAGCCCCAATGTTCCCTCCAGGCACTTTCAGTGTGGGTGCCTTCTCCACGTGGTTCCTGGTTTCCCTGCAGCGCTGAAGAGAATGTTAGCAAAGAGGTAACCGGGACAGTGAAAACAGTACTCAAAGACAGGGAGAGCAAGCTCTCTCTTGGCACTTTGGATGTGGGACATACAGCGAGATGTTTGCTGCTTTTGTGTTTGGCTGTTGGGAGATTTACAGCACAAAGATATCTAGTTGATTTGAAGCAGTTCCGAGAAAGTCTAAACATAATCGCCACTTCTCCCTCCTGGCACTTTCCATGTGGGAGATATAGCAGGATGTATCTTGGTTTTGAGGACAACTCAATGGACAGTGTAGGGAGAAAAGTTCCTGGCTCCTTGAATGCCGTTCCTGGAGACACTGCGATCAATGTGGGAGATATGTCAAGATGTGTGTTGGTTTTGAGGACGGCTCTCTGGAGAGTCTTAGCAAAGAGGTCACAGGGATAATCAGAGCAATTCTCAGAGACACTGAGGACAAGATCGGCAATTCCCTCCTGGCACTTTCCCTGTAGGAGATACCGCAAGACGTTTCTGTAGATTGGGCACAGCGCTCTGCAGGGTGTTAGCAGAGACTTTCCCGGGACAGTGAAACCCTATGTCAGAGACACTGAGAAGAAGCCCCAATGTTCCCTCCAGGCACTTTCAGTGTGGGTGCCTTCTCCACGTGGTTCCTGGTTTCCCTGCAGCGCTGAAGAGAATGTTAGCAAAGAGGTAACCGGGACAGTGAAAACAGTACTCAAAGACAGGGAGAGCAAGCTCTCTCTTGGCACTTTGGATGTGGGACATACAGCGAGATGTTTGCTGCTTTTGCGTTTGGCTGTTGGGAGATTTAC
This sequence comes from Chroicocephalus ridibundus, assembly GCF_963924245.1. Lineage (NCBI taxonomy): Eukaryota > Metazoa > Chordata > Aves > Charadriiformes > Laridae > Chroicocephalus > Chroicocephalus ridibundus. The sequence goes on from NW_026961444.1 coordinate 318,715, forward strand.
AGCACAAAGATATCTAGTTGATTTGAAGCAGTTCCGAGAAAGTCTAAACATAATCGCCACTTCTCCCTCCTGGCACTTTCCATGTGGGAGATATAGCAGGATGTATATTGGTTTTGAGGACAACTCAATGGACAGTGTAGGGAGAAAAGTTCCTGGCTCCTTGAATGCCGTTCCTGGAGACACTGCGATCAATGTGGGAGATATGTCAAGATGTGTGTTGGTTTTGAGGACGGCTCTCTGGAGAGTCTTAGCAAAGAGGTCACAGGGATAATCAGAGCAATTCTCAGAGACACTGAGAACAAGCTCGACAATTCCCTCCTGGCACTTTCCCTGTAGGAGATACCGCAAGACGTTTCTGTAGATTGGGCACAGCGCTCTGCAGGGTGTTAGCAGAGACTTTCCCGGGACAGTGAAACCCTATGTCAGAGACACTGAGAAGAAGCCCCAATGTTCCCTCCAGGCACTTTCAGTGTGGGTGCCTTCTCCACGTGGTTCCTGGTTTCCCTGCAGCGCTGAAGAGAATGTTAGCAAAGAGGTAACCGGGACAGTGAAAACAGTACTCAAAGACAGGGAGAGCAAGCTCTCTCTTGGCACTTTGGATGTGGGACATACAGCGAGATGTTTGCTGCTTTTGCGTTTGGCTGTTGGGAGATTTACAGCACAAAGATATCTAGTTGATTTGAAGCAGTTCCGAGAAAGTCTAAACATAATCGCCACTTCTCCCTCCTGGCACTTTCCATGTGGGAGATATAGCAGGATGTATCTTGGTTTTGAGGACAACTCAATGGACAGTGTAGGGAGAAAAGTTCCTGGCTCCTTGAATGCCGTTCCTGGAGACACTGCGATCAATGTGGGAGATATGTCAAGATGTGTGTTTGTTTTGAGGACGGCTCTCTGGAGAGTCTTAGCAAAGAGGTCACAGGGATAATCAGAGCAATTCTCAGAGACACTGAGAACAAGCTCGACAATTCCCTCCTGGCACTTTCCCTGTAGGAGATACCGCAAGACGTTTCTGTAGATTGGGCACAGCGCTCTGCAGGGTGTTAGCAGAGACTTTCCCGGGACAGTGAAACCCGATGTCAGAGACACTGAGAAGAAGCCCCAATGTTCCCTCCAGGCACTTTCAGTGTGGGTGCCTTCTCCACGTGGTTCCTGGTTTCCCTGCAGCGCTGAAGAGAATGTTAGCAAAGAGGTAACCGGGACAGTGAAAACAGTACTCAAAGACAGGGAGAGCAAGCTCTCTCTTGGCACTTTGGATGTGGGACATACAGCGAGATGTTTGCTGCTTTTGCGTTTGGCTGTTGGGAGATTTACAGCACAAAGATATCTAGTTGATTTGAAGCAGTTCCGAGAAAGTCTAAACATAATCGCCACTTCTCCCTCCTGGCACTTTCCATGTGGGAGATATAGCAGGATGTATCTTGGTTTTGAGGACAACTCAATGGACAGTGTAGGGAGAAAAGTTCCTGGCTCCTTGAATGCCGTTCCTGGAGACACTGCGATCAATGTGGGAGATATGTCAAGATGTGTGTTTGTTTTGAGGACGGCTCTCTGGAGAGTCTTAGCAAAGAGGTCACAGGGATAATCAGAGCAATTCTCAGAGACACTGAGAACAAGCTCGACAATTCCCTCCTGGCACTTTCCCTGTAGGAGATACCGCAAGACGTTTCTGTAGATTGGGCACAGCGCTCTGCAGGGTGTTAGCAGAGACTTTCCCGGGACAGTGAAACCCTATGTCAGAGACACTGAGAAGAAGCCCCAATGTTCCCTCCAGGCACTTTCAGTGTGGGTGCCTTCTCCACGTGGTTCCTGGTTTCCCTGCAGCGCTGAAGAGAATGTTAGCAAAGAGGTAACCGGGACAGTGAAAACAGTACTCAAAGACAGGGAGAGCAAGCTCTCTCTTGGCACTTTGGATGTGGGACATACAGCGAGATGTTTGCTGCTTTTGCGTTTGGCTGTTGGGAGATTTACAGCACAAAGATATCTAGTTGATTTGAAGCAGTTCCGAGAAAGTCTAAACATAATCGCCACTTCTCCCTCCTGGCACTTTCCATGTGGGAGATATAGCAGGATGTATCTTGGTTTTGAGGACAACTCAATGGACAGTGTAGGGAGAAAAGTTCCTGGCTCTTTGAATGCCGTTCCTGGAGACACTGCGATCAATGTGGGAGATATGTCAAGATGTGTGTTTGTTTTGAGGACGGCTCTCTGGAGAGTCTTAGCAAAGAGGTCACAGGGATAATCAGAGCAATTCTCAGAGACACTGAGAACAAGCTCGACAATTCCCTCCTGGCACTTTCCCTGTAGGAGATACCGCAAGACGTTTCTGTAGATTGGGCACAGCGCTCTGCAGGGTGTTAGCAGAGACTTTCCCGGGACAGTGAAACCCTATGTCAGAGACACTGAGAAGAAGCCCCAATGTTCCCTCCAGGCACTTTCAGTGTGGGTGCCTTCTCCACGTGGTTCCTGGTTTCCCTGCAGCGCTGAAGAGAATGTTAGCAAAGAGGTAACCGGGACAGTGAAAACAGTACTCAAAGACAGGGAGAGCAAGCTCTCTCTTGGCACTTTGGATGTGGGACATACAGCGAGATGTTTGCTGCTTTTGCGTTTGGCTGTTGGGAGATTTACAGCACAAAGATATCTAGTTGATTTGAAGCAGTTCCGAGAAAGTCTAAACATAATCGCCACTTCTCCCTCCTGGCACTTTCCATGTGGGAGATATAGCAGGATGTATCTTGGTTTTGAGGACAACTCAATGGACAGTGTAGGGAGAAAAGTTCCTGGCTCCTTGAATGCCGTTCCTGGAGACACTGCGATCAATGTGGGAGATATGTCAAGATGTGTGTTTGTTTTGAGGACGGCTCTCTGGAGAGTCTTAGCAAAGAGGTCACAGGGATAATCAGAGCAATTCTCAGAGACACTGAGAACAAGCTCGACAATTCCCTCCTGGCACTTTCCCTGTAGGAGATACCGCAAGACGTTTCTGTAGATTGGGCACAGCGCTCTGCAGGGTGTTAGCAGAGACTTTCCCGGGACAGTGAAACCCTATGTCAGAGACACTGAGAAGAAGCCCCAATGTTCCCTCCAGGCACTTTCAGTGTGGGTGCCTTCTCCACGTGGTTCCTGGTTTCCCTGCAGCGCTGAAGAGAATGTTAGCAAAGAGGTAACCGGGACAGTGAAAACAGTACTCAAAGACAGGGAGAGCAAGCTCTCTCTTGGCACTTTGGATGTGGGACATACAGCGAGATGTTTGCTGCTTTTGCGTTTGGCTGTTGGGAGATTTACAGCACAAAGATATCTAGTTGATTTGAAGCAGTTCCGAGAAAGTCTAAACATAATCGCCACTTCTCCCTCCTGGCACTTTCCATGTGGGAGATATAGCAGGATGTATCTTGGTTTTGAGGACAACTCAATGGACAGTGTAGGGAGAAAAGTTCCTGGCTCCTTGAATGCCGTTCCTGGAGACACTGCGATCAATGTGGGAGATATGTCAAGATGTGTGTTTGTTTTGAGGACGGCTCTCTGGAGAGTCTTAGCAAAGAGGTCACAGGGATAATCAGAGCAATTCTCAGAGACACTGAGAACAAGCTCGACAATTCCCTCCTGGCACTTTCCCTGTAGGAGATACCGCAAGACGTTTCTGTAGATTGGGCACAGCGCTCTGCAGGGTGTTAGCAGAGACTTTCCCGGGACAGTGAAACCCTATGTCAGAGACACTGAGAAGAAGCCCCAATGTTCCCTCCAGGCACTTTCAGTGTGGGTGCCTTCTCCACGTGGTTCCTGGTTTCCCTGCAGCGCTGAAGAGAATGTTAGCAAAGAGGTAACCGGGACAGTGAAAACAGTACTCAAAGACAGGGAGAGCAAGCTCTCTCTTGGCACTTTGGATGTGGGACATACAGCGAGATGTTTGCTGCTTTTGCGTTTGGCTGTTGGGAGATTTACAGCACAAAGATATCTAGTTGATTTGAAGCAGTTCCGAGAAAGTCTAAACATAATCGCCACTTCTCCCTCCTGGCACTTTCCATGTGGGAGATATAGCAGGATGTATCTTGGTTTTGAGGACAACTCAATGGACAGTGTAGGGAGAAAAGTTCCTGGCTCCTTGAATGCCGTTCCTGGAGACACTGCGATCAATGTGGGAGATATGTCAAGATGTGTGTTTGTTTTGAGGACGGCTCTCTGGAGAGTCTTAGCAAAGAGGTCACAGGGATAATCAGAGCAATTCTCAGAGACACTGAGAACAAGCTCGACAATTCCCTCCTGGCACTTTCCCTGTAGGAGATACCGCAAGACGTTTCTGTAGATTGGGCACAGCGCTCTGCAGGGTGTTAGCAGAGACTTTCCCGGGACAGTGAAACCCTATGTCAGAGACACTGAGAAGAAGCCCCAATGTTCCCTCCAGGCACTTTCAGTGTGGGTGCCTTCTCCACGTGGTTCCTGGTTTCCCTGCAGCGCTGAAGAGAATGTTAGCAAAGAGGTAACCGGGACAGTGAAAACAGTACTCAAAGACAGGGAGAGCAAGCTCTCTCTTGGCACTTTGGATGTGGGACATACAGCGAGATGTTTGCTGCTTTTGCGTTTGGCTGTTGGGAGATTTACAGCACAAAGATATCTAGTTGATTTGAAGCAGTTCCGAGAAAGTCTAAACATAATCGCCACTTCTCCCTCCTGGCACTTTCCATGTGGGAGATATAGCAGGATGTATCTTGGTTTTGAGGACAACTCAATGGACAGTGTAGGGAGAAAAGTTCCTGGCTCCTTGAATGCCGTTCCTGGAGACACTGCGATCAATGTGGGAGATATGTCAAGATGTGTGTTTGTTTTGAGGACGGCTCTCTGGAGAGTCTTAGCAAAGAGGTCACAGGGATAATCAGAGCAATTCTCAGAGACACTGAGGACAAGCTCGACAATTCCCTCCTGGCACTTTCCCTGTAGGAGATACCGCAAGACGTTTCTGTAGATTGGGCACAGCGCTCTGCAGGGTGTTAGCAGAGACTTTCCCGGGACAGTGAAACCCTATGTCAGAGACACTGAGAAGAAGCCCCAATGTTCCCTCCAGGCACTTTCAGTGTGGGTGCCTTCTCCACGTGGTTCCTGGTTTCCCTGCAGCGCTGAAGAGAATGTTAGCAAAGAGGTAACCGGGACAGTGAAAACAGTACTCAAAGACAGGGAGAGCAAGCTCTCTCTTGGCACTTTGGATGTGGGACATACAGCGAGATGTTTGCTGCTTTTGCGTTTGGCTGTTGGGAGATTTACAGCACAAAGATACCTAGTTGATTTGAAGCAGTTCCGAGAAAGTCTAAACATAATCGCCACTTCTCCCTCCTGGCACTTTCCATGTGGGAGATATAGCAGGATGTATCTTGGTTTTGAGGACAACTCAATGGACAGTGTAGGGAGAAAAGTTCCTGGCTCCTTGAATGCCGTTCCTGGAGACACTGCGATCAATGTGGGAGATATGTCAAGATGTGTGTTTGTTTTGAGGACGGCTCTCTGGAGAGTCTTAGCAAAGAGGTCACAGGGATAATCAGAGCAATTCTCAGAGACACTGAGGACAAGATCGGCAATTCCCTCCTGGCACTTTCCCTGTAGGAGATACCGCAAGACGTTTCTGTAGATTGGGCACAGCGCTCTGCAGGGTGTTAGCAGAGACTTTCCCGGGACAGTGAAACCCTATGTCAGAGACACTGAGAAGAAGCCCCAATGTTCCCTCCAGGCACTTTCAGTGTGGGTGCCTTCTCCACGTGGTTCCTGGTTTCCCTGCAGCGCTGAAGAGAATGTTAGCAAAGAGGTAACCGGGACAGTGAAAACAGTACTCAAAGACAGGGAGAGCAAGCTCTCTCTTGGCACTTTGGATGTGGGACATACAGCGAGATGTTTGCTGCTTTTGCGTTTGGCTGTTGGGAGATTTACAGCACAAAGATATCTAGTTGATTTGAAGCAGTTCCGAGAAAGTCTAAACATAATCGCCACTTCTCCCTCCTGGCACTTTCCATGTGGGAGATATAGCAGGATGTATATTGGTTTTGAGGACAACTCAATGGACAGTGTAGGGAGAAAAGTTCCTGGCTCCTTGAATGCCGTTCCTGGAGACACTGCGATCAATGTGGGAGATATGTCAAGATGTGTGTTTGTTTTGAGGACGGCTCTCTGGAGAGTCTTAGCAAAGAGGTCACAGGGATAATCAGAGCAATTCTCAGAGACACTGAGAACAAGCTCGACAATTCCCTCCTGGCACTTTCCCTGTAGGAGATACCGCAAGACGTTTCTGTAGATTGGGCACAGCGCTCTGCAGGGTGTTAGCAGAGACTTTCCCGGGACAGTGAAACCCGATGTCAGAGACACTGAGAAGAAGCCCCAATGTTCCCTCCAGGCACTTTCAGGGTGGGTGCCTTCTCCACGTGGTTCCTGGTTTCCCTGCAGCGCTGAAGAGAATGTTAGCAAAGAGGTAACCGGGACAGTGAAAACAGTACTCAAAGACAGGGAGAGCAAGCTCTCTCTTGGCACTTTGGATGTGGGACATACAGCGAGATGTTTGCTGCTTTTGCGTTTGGCTGTTGGGAGATTTACAGCACAAAGATATCTAGTTGATTTGAAGCAGTTCCGAGAAAGTCTAAACATAATCGCCACTTCTCCCTCCTGGCACTTTCCATGTGGGAGATATAGCAGGATGTATCTTGGTTTTGAGGACAACTCAATGGACAGTGTAGGGAGAAAAGTTCCTGGCTCCTTGAATGCCGTTCCTGGAGACACTGCGATCAATGTGGGAGATATGTCAAGATGTGTGTTTGTTTTGAGGACGGCTCTCTGGAGAGTCTTAGCAAAGAGGTCACAGGGATAATCAGAGCAATTCTCAGAGACACTGAGAACAAGCTCGACAATTCCCTCCTGGCACTTTCCCTGTAGGAGATACCGCAAGACGTTTCTGTAGATTGGGCACAGCGCTCTGCAGGGTGTTAGCAGAGACTTTCCCGGGACAGTGAAACCCGATGTCAGAGACACTGAGAAGAAGCCCCAATGTTCCCTCCAGGCACTTTCAGTGTGGGTGCCTTCTCCACGTGGTTCCTGGTTTCCCTGCAGCGCTGAAGAGAATGTTAGCAAAGAGGTAACCGGGACAGTGAAAACAGTACTCAAAGACAGGGAGAGCAAGCTCTCTCTTGGCACTTTGGATGTGGGACATACAGCGAGATGTTTGCTGCTTTTGCGTTTGGCTGTTGGGAGATTTACAGCACAAAGATATCTAGTTGATTTGAAGCAGTTCCGAGAAAGTCTAAACATAATCGCCACTTCTCCCTCCTGGCACTTTCCATGTGGGAGATATAGCAGGATGTATCTTGGTTTTGAGGACAACTCAATGGACAGTGTAGGGAGAAAAGTTCCTGGCTCCTTGAATGCCGTTCCTGGAGACACTGCGATCAATGTGGGAGATATGTCAAGATGTGTGTTTGTTTTGAGGACGGCTCTCTGGAGAGTCTTAGCAAAGAGGTCACAGGGATAATCAGAGCAATTCTCAGAGACACTGAGAACAAGCTCGACAATTCCCTCCTGGCACTTTCCCTGTAGGAGATACCGCAAGACGTTTCTGTAGATTGGGCACAGCGCTCTGCAGGGTGTTAGCAGAGACTTTCCCGGGACAGTGAAACCCTATGTCAGAGACACTGAGAAGAAGCCCCAATGTTCCCTCCAGGCACTTTCAGTGTGGGTGCCTTCTCCACGTGGTTCCTGGTTTCCCTGCAGCGCTGAAGAGAATGTTAGCAAAGAGGTAACCGGGACAGTGAAAACAGTACTCAAAGACAGGGAGAGCAAGCTCTCTCTTGGCACTTTGGATGTGGGACATACAGCGAGATGTTTGCTGCTTTTGCGTTTGGCTGTTGGGAGATTTACAGCACAAAGATATCTAGTTGATTTGAAGCAGTTCCGAGAAAGTCTAAACATAATCGCCACTTCTCCCTCCTGGCACTTTCCATGTGGGAGATATAGCAGGATGTATCTTGGTTTTGAGGACAACTCAATGGACAGTGTAGGGAGAAAAGTTCCTGGCTCCTTGAATGCCGTTCCTGGAGACACTGCGATCAATGTGGGAGATATGTCAAGATGTGTGTTTGTTTTGAGGACGGCTCTCTGGAGAGTCTTAGCAAAGAGGTCACAGGGATAATCAGAGCAATTCTCAGAGACACTGAGAACAAGCTCGACAATTCCCTCCTGGCACTTTCCCTGTAGGAGATACCGCAAGACGTTTCTGTAGATTGGGCACAGCGCTCTGCAGGGTGTTAGCAGAGACTTTCCCGGGACAGTGAAACCCTATGTCAGAGACACTGAGAAGAAGCCCCAATGTTCCCTCCAGGCACTTTCAGTGTGGGTGCCTTCTCCACGTGGTTCCTGGTTTCCCTGCAGCGCTGAAGAGAATGTTAGCAAAGAGGTAACCGGGACAGTGAAAACAGTACTCAAAGACAGGGAGAGCAAGCTCTCTCTTGGCACTTTGGATGTGGGACATACAGCGAGATGTTTGCTGCTTTTGCGTTTGGCTGTTGGGAGATTTACAGCACAAAGATATCTAGTTGATTTGAAGCAGTTCCGAGAAAGTCTAAACATAATCGCCACTTCTCCCTCCTGGCACTTTCCATGTGGGAGATATAGCAGGATGTATCTTGGTTTTGAGGACAACTCAATGGACAGTGTAGGGAGAAAAGTTCCTGGCTCCTTGAATGCCGTTCCTGGAGACACTGCGATCAATGTGGGAGATATGTCAAGATGTGTGTTTGTTTTGAGGACGGCTCTCTGGAGAGTCTTAGCAAAGAGGTCACAGGGATAATCAGAGCAATTCTCAGAGACACTGAGAACAAGCTCGACAATTCCCTCCTGGCACTTTCCCTGTAGGAGATACCGCAAGACGTTTCTGTAGATTGGGCACAGCGCTCTGCAGGGTGTTAGCAGAGACTTTCCCGGGACAGTGAAACCCTATGTCAGAGACACTGAGAAGAAGCCCCAATGTTCCCTCCAGGCACTTTCAGTGTGGGTGCCTTCTCCACGTGGTTCCTGGTTTCCCTGCAGCGCTGAAGAGAATGTTAGCAAAGAGGTAACCGGGACAGTGAAAACAGTACTCAAAGACAGGGAGAGCAAGCTCTCTCTTGGCACTTTGGATGTGGGACATACAGCGAGATGTTTGCTGCTTTTGCGTTTGGCTGTTGGGAGATTTACAGCACAAAGATATCTAGTTGATTTGAAGCAGTTCCGAGAAAGTCTAAACATAATCGCCACTTCTCCCTCCTGGCACTTTCCATGTGGGAGATATAGCAGGATGTATCTTGGTTTTGAGGACAACTCAATGGACAGTGTAGGGAGAAAAGTTCCTGGCTCCTTGAATGCCGTTCCTGGAGACACTGCGATCAATGTGGGAGATATGTCAAGATGTGTGTTTGTTTTGAGGACGGCTCTCTGGAGAGTCTTAGCAAAGAGGTCACAGGGATAATCAGAGCAATTCTCAGAGACACTGAGGACAAGCTCGACAATTCCCTCCTGGCACTTTCCCTGTAGGAGATACCGCAAGACGTTTCTGTAGATTGGGCACAGCGCTCTGCAGGGTGTTAGCAGAGACTTTCCCGGGACAGTGAAACCCTATGTCAGAGACACTGAGAAGAAGCCCCAATGTTCCCTCCAGGCACTTTCAGTGTGGGTGCCTTCTCCACGTGGTTCCTGGTTTCCCTGCAGCGCTGAAGAGAATGTTAGCAAAGAGGTAACCGGGACAGTGAAAACAGTACTCAAAGACAGGGAGAGCAAGCTCTCTCTTGGCACTTTGGATGTGGGACATACAGCGAGATGTTTGCTGCTTTTGCGTTTGGCTGTTGGGAGATTTACAGCACAAAGATACCTAGTTGATTTGAAGCAGTTCCGAGAAAGTCTAAACATAATCGCCACTTCTCCCTCCTGGCACTTTCCATGTGGGAGATATAGCAGGATGTATCTTGGTTTTGAGGACAACTCAATGGACAGTGTAGGGAGAAAAGTTCCTGGCTCCTTGAATGCCGTTCCTGGAGACACTGCGATCAATGTGGGAGATATGTCAAGATGTGTGTTTGTTTTGAGGACGGCTCTCTGGAGAGTCTTAGCAAAGAGGTCACAGGGATAATCAGAGCAATTCTCAGAGACACTGAGGACAAGATCGGCAATTCCCTCCTGGCACTTTCCCTGTAGGAGATACCGCAAGACGTTTCTGTAGATTGGGCACAGCGCTCTGCAGGGTGTTAGCAGAGACTTTCCCGGGACAGTGAAACCCTATGTCAGAGACACTGAGAAGAAGCCCCAATGTTCCCTCCAGGCACTTTCAGTGTGGGTGCCTTCTCCACGTGGTTCCTGGTTTCCCTGCAGCGCTGAAGAGAATGTTAGCAAAGAGGTAACCGGGACAGTGAAAACAGTACTCAAAGACAGGGAGAGCAAGCTCTCTCTTGGCACTTTGGATGTGGGACATACAGCGAGATGTTTGCTGCTTTTGCGTTTGGCTGTTGGGAGATTTACAGCACAAAGATATCTAGTTGATTTGAAGCAGTTCCGAGAAAGTCTAAACATAATCGCCACTTCTCCCTCCTGGCACTTTCCATGTGGGAGATATAGCAGGATGTATATTGGTTTTGAGGACAACTCAATGGACAGTGTAGGGAGAAAAGTTCCTGGCTCCTTGAATGCCGTTCCTGGAGACACTGCGATCAATGTGGGAGATATGTCAAGATGTGTGTTTGTTTTGAGGACGGCTCTCTGGAGAGTCTTAGCAAAGAGGTCACAGGGATAATCAGAGCAATTCTCAGAGACACTGAGAACAAGCTCGACAATTCCCTCCTGGCACTTTCCCTGTAGGAGATACCGCAAGACGTTTCTGTAGATTGGGCACAGCGCTCTGCAGGGTGTTAGCAGAGACTTTCCCGGGACAGTGAAACCCGATGTCAGAGACACTGAGAAGAAGCCCCAATGTTCCCTCCAGGCACTTTCAGGGTGGGTGCCTTCTCCACGTGGTTCCTGGTTTCCCTGCAGCGCTGAAGAGAATGTTAGCAAAGAGGTAACCGGGACAGTGAAAACAGTACTCAAAGACAGGGAGAGCAAGCTCTCTCTTGGCACTTTGGATGTGGGACATACAGCGAGATGTTTGCTGCTTTTGCGTTTGGCTGTTGGGAGATTTACAGCACAAAGATATCTAGTTGATTTGAAGCAGTTCCGAGAAAGTCTAAACATAATCGCCACTTCTCCCTCCTGGCACTTTCCATGTGGGAGATATAGCAGGATGTATCTTGGTTTTGAGGACAACTCAATGGACAGTGTAGGGAGAAAAGTTCCTGGCTCCTTGAATGCCGTTCCTGGAGACACTGCGATCAATGTGGGAGATATGTCAAGATGTGTGTTTGTTTTGAGGACGGCTCTCTGGAGAGTCTTAGCAAAGAGGTCACAGGGATAATCAGAGCAATTCTCAGAGACACTGAGAACAAGCTCGACAATTCCCTCCTGGCACTTTCCCTGTAGGAGATACCGCAAGACGTTTCTGTAGATTGGGCACAGCGCTCTGCAGGGTGTTAGCAGAGACTTTCCCGGGACAGTGAAACCCGATGTCAGAGACACTGAGAAGAAGCCCCAATGTTCCCTCCAGGCACTTTCAGTGTGGGTGCCTTCTCCACGTGGTTCCTGGTTTCCCTGCAGCGCTGAAGAGAATGTTAGCAAAGAGGTAACCGGGACAGTGAAAACAGTACTCAAAGACAGGGAGAGCAAGCTCTCTCTTGGCACTTTGGATGTGGGACATACAGCGAGATGTTTGCTGCTTTTGCGTTTGGCTGTTGGGAGATTTACAGCACAAAGATATCTAGTTGATTTGAAGCAGTTCCGAGAAAGTCTAAACATAATCGCCACTTCTCCCTCCTGGCACTTTCCATGTGGGAGATATAGCAGGATGTATCTTGGTTTTGAGGACAACTCAATGGACAGTGTAGGGAGAAAAGTTCCTGGCTCCTTGAATGCCGTTCCTGGAGACACTGCGATCAATGTGGGAGATATGTCAAGATGTGTGTTTGTTTTGAGGACGGCTCTCTGGAGAGTCTTAGCAAAGAGGTCACAGGGATAATCAGAGCAATTCTCAGAGACACTGAGAACAAGCTCGACAATTCCCTCCTGGCACTTTCCCTGTAGGAGATACCGCAAGACGTTTCTGTAGATTGGGCACAGCGCTCTGCAGGGTGTTAGCAGAGACTTTCCCGGGACAGTGAAACCCTATGTCAGAGACACTGAGAAGAAGCCCCAATGTTCCCTCCAGGCACTTTCAGTGTGGGTGCCTTCTCCACGTGGTTCCTGGTTTCCCTGCAGCGCTGAAGAGAATGTTAGCAAAGAGGTAACCGGGACAGTGAAAACAGTACTCAAAGACAGGGAGAGCAAGCTCTCTCTTGGCACTTTGGATGTGGGACATACAGCGAGATGTTTGCTGCTTTTGCGTTTGGCTGTTGGGAGATTTACAGCACAAAGATATCTAGTTGATTTGAAGCAGTTCCGAGAAAGTCTAAACATAATCGCCACTTCTCCCTCCTGGCACTTTCCATGTGGGAGATATAGCAGGATGTATCTTGGTTTTGAGGACAACTCAATGGACAGTGTAGGGAGAAAAGTTCCTGGCTCCTTGAATGCCGTTCCTGGAGACACTGCGATCAATGTGGGAGATATGTCAAGATGTGTGTTTGTTTTGAGGACGGCTCTCTGGAGAGTCTTAGCAAAGAGGTCACAGGGATAATCAGAGCAATTCTCAGAGACACTGAGAACAAGCTCGACAATTCCCTCCTGGCACTTTCCCTGTAGGAGATACCGCAAGACGTTTCTGTAGATTGGGCACAGCGCTCTGCAGGGTGTTAGCAGAGACTTTCCCGGGACAGTGAAACCCTATGTCAGAGACACTGAGAAGAAGCCCCAATGTTCCCTCCAGGCACTTTCAGTGTGGGTGCCTTCTCCACGTGGTTCCTGGTTTCCCTGCAGCGCTGAAGAGAATGTTAGCAAAGAGGTAACCGGGACAGTGAAAACAGTACTCAAAGACAGGGAGAGCAAGCTCTCTCTTGGCACTTTGGATGTGGGACATACAGCGAGATGTTTGCTGCTTTTGCGTTTGGCTGTTGGGAGATTTACAGCACAAAGATATCTAGTTGATTTGAAGCAGTTCCGAGAAAGTCTAAACATAATCGCCACTTCTCCCTCCTGGCACTTTCCATGTGGGAGATATAGCAGGATGTATATTGGTTTTGAGGACAACTCAATGGACAGTGTAGGGAGAAAAGTTCCTGGCTCCTTGAATGCCGTTCCTGGAGACACTGCGATCAATGTGGGAGATATGTCAAGATGTGTGTTTGTTTTGAGGACGGCTCTCTGGAGAGTCTTAGCAAAGAGGTCACAGGGATAATCAGAGCAATTCTCAGAGACACTGAGAACAAGCTCGACAATTCCCTCCTGGCACTTTCCCTGTAGGAGATACCGCAAGACGTTTCTGTAGATTGGGCACAGCGCTCTGCAGGGTGTTAGCAGAGACTTTCCCGGGACAGTGAAACCCTATGTCAGAGACACTGAGAAGAAGCCCCAATGTTCCCTCCAGGCACTTTCAGTGTGGGTGCCTTCTCCACGTGGTTCCTGGTTTCCCTGCAGCGCTGAAGAGAATGTTAGCAAAGAGGTAACCGGGACAGTGAAAACAGTACTCAAAGACAGGGAGAGCAAGCTCTCTCTTGGCACTTTGGATGTGGGACATACAGCGAGATGTTTGCTGCTTTTGCGTTTGGCTGTTGGGAGATTTACAGCACAAAGATATCTAGTTGATTTGAAGCAGTTCCGAGAAAGTCTAAACATAATCGCCACTTCTCCCTCCTGGCACTTTCCATGTGGGAGATATAGCAGGATGTATATTGGTTTTGAGGACAACTCAATGGACAGTGTAGGGAGAAAAGGTCCTGGCTCCTTGAATGCCGTTTCTGGAGACACTGCGATCAATGTGGGAGATATGTCAAGATGTGTGTTTGTTTTGAGGACGGCTCTCTGGAGAGTCTTAGCAAAGAGGTCACAGGGATAATCAGAGCAATTCTCAGAGACACTGAGGACAAGCTCGACAATTCCCTCCTGGCACTTTCCCTGTAGGAGATACCGCAAGACGTTTCTGTAGATTGGGCACAGCGCTCTGCAGGGTGTTAGCAGAGACTTTCCCGGGACAGTGAAACCCTATGTCAGAGACACTGAGAAGAAGCCCCAATGTTCCCTCCAGGCACTTTCAGTGTGGGTGCCTTCTCCACGTGGTTCCTGGTTTCCCTGCAGCGCTGAAGAGAATGTTAGCAAAGAGGTAACCGGGACAGTGAAAACAGTACTCAAAGACAGGGAGAGCAAGCTCTCTCTTGGCACTTTGGATGTGGGACATACAGCGAGATGTTTGCTGCTTTTGCGTTTGGCTGTTGGGAGATTTACAGCACAAAGATACCTAGTTGATTTGAAGCAGTTCCGAGAAAGTCTAAACATAATCGCCACTTCTCCCTCCTGGCACTTTCCATGTGGGAGATATAGCAGGATGTATCTTGGTTTTGAGGACAACTCAATGGACAGTGTAGGGAGAAAAGTTCCTGGCTCCTTGAATGCCGTTCCTGGAGACACTGCGATCAATGTGGGAGATATGTCAAGATGTGTGTTTGTTTTGAGGACGGCTCTCTGGAGAGTCTTAGCAAAGAGGTCACAGGGATAATCAGAGCAATTCTCAGAGACACTGAGGACAAGATCGGCAATTCCCTCCTGGCACTTTCCCTGTAGGAGATACCGCAAGACGTTTCTGTAGATTGGGCACAGCGCTCTGCAGGGTGTTAGCAGAGACTTTCCCGGGACAGTGAAACCCTATGTCAGAGACACTGAGAAGAAGCCCCAATGTTCCCTCCAGGCACTTTCAGGGTGGGTGCCTTCTCCACGTGGTTCCTGGTTTCCCTGCAGCGCTGAAGAGAATGTTAGCAAAGAGGTAACCGGGACAGTGAAAACAGTACTCAAAGACAGGGAGAGCAAGCTCTCTCTTGGCACTTTGGATGTGGGACATACAGCGAGATGTTTGCTGCTTTTGCGTTTGGCTGTTGGGAGATTTACAGCACAAAGATATCTAGTTGATTTGAAGCAGTTCCGAGAAAGTCTAAACATAATCGCCACTTCTCCCTCCTGGCACTTTCCATGTGGGAGATATAGCAGGATGTATCTTGGTTTTGAGGACAACTCAATGGACAGTGTAGGGAGAAAAGTTCCTGGCTCCTTGAATGCCGTTCCTGGAGACACTGCGATCAATGTGGGAGATATGTCAAGATGTGTGTTTGTTTTGAGGACGGCTCTCTGGAGAGTCTTAGCAAAGAGGTCACAGGGATAATCAGAGCAATTCTCAGAGACACTGAGAACAAGCTCGACAATTCCCTCCTGGCACTTTCCCTGTAGGAGATACCGCAAGACGTTTCTGTAGATTGGGCACAGCGCTCTGCAGGGTGTTAGCAGAGACTTTCCCGGGACAGTGAAACCCTATGTCAGAGACACTGAGAAGAAGCCCCAATGTTCCCTCCAGGCACTTTCAGGGTGGGTGCCTTCTCCACGTGGTTCCTGGTTTCCCTGCAGCGCTGAAGAGAATGTTAGCAAAGAGGTAACCGGGACAGTGAAAACAGTACTCAAAGACAGGGAGAGCAAGCTCTCTCTTGGCACTTTGGATGTGGGACATACAGCGAGATGTTTGCTGCTTTTGCGTTTGGCTGTTGGGAGATTTACAGCACAAAGATATCTAGTTGATTTGAAGCAGTTCCGAGAAAGTCTAAACATAATCGCCACTTCTCCCTCCTGGCACTTTCCATGTGGGAGATATAGCAGGATGTATCTTGGTTTTGAGGACAACTCAATGGACAGTGTAGGGAGAAAAGTTCCTGGCTCCTTGAATGCCGTTCCTGGAGACACTGCGATCAATGTGGGAGATATGTCAAGATGTGTGTTTGTTTTGAGGACGGCTCTCTGGAGAGTCTTAGCAAAGAGGTCACAGGGATAATCAGAGCAATTCTCAGAGACACTGAGAACAAGCTCGACAATTCCCTCCTGGCACTTTCCCTGTAGGAGATACCGCAAGACGTTTCTGTAGATTGGGCACAGCGCTCTGCAGGGTGTTAGCAGAGACTTTCCCGGGACAGTGAAACCCTATGTCAGAGACACTGAGAAGAAGCCCCAATGTTCCCTCCAGGCACTTTCAGGGTGGGTGCCTTCTCCACGTGGTTCCTGGTTTCCCTGCAGCGCTGAAGAGAATGTTAGCAAAGAGGTAACCGGGACAGTGAAAACAGTACTCAAAGACAGGGAGAGCAAGCTCTCTCTTGGCACTTTGGATGTGGGACATACAGCGAGATGTTTGCTGCTTTTGCGTTTGGCTGTTGGGAGATTTACAGCACAAAGATATCTAGTTGATTTGAAGCAGTTCCGAGAAAGTCTAAACATAATCGCCACTTCTCCCTCCTGGCACTTTCCATGTGGGAGATATAGCAGGATGTATCTTGGTTTTGAGGACAACTCAATGGACAGTGTAGGGAGAAAAGTTCCTGGCTCCTTGAATGCCGTTCCTGGAGACACTGCGATCAATGTGGGAGATATGTCAAGATGTGTGTTTGTTTTGAGGACGGCTCTCTGGAGAGTCTTAGCAAAGAGGTCACAGGGATAATCAGAGCAATTCTCAGAGACACTGAGGACAAGATCGACAATTCCCTCCTGGCACTTTCCCTGTAGGAGATACCGCAAGACGTTTCTGTAGATTGGGCACAGCGCTCTGCAGGGTGTTAGCAGAGACTTTCCCGGGACAGTGAAACCCTATGTCAGAGACACTGAGAAGAAGCCCCAATGTTCCCTCCAGGCACTTTCAGTGTGGGTGCCTTCTCCACGTGGTTCCTGGTTTCCCTGCAGCGCTGAAGAGAATGTTAGCAAAGAGGTAACCGGGACAGTGAAAACAGTACTCAAAGACAGGGAGAGCAAGCTCTCTCTTGGCACTTTGGATGTGGGACATACAGCGAGATGTTTGCTGCTTTTGCGTTTGGCTGTTGGGAGATTTACAGCACAAAGATATCTAGTTGATTTGAAGCAGTTCCGAGAAAGTCTAAACATAATCGCCACTTCTCCCTCCTGGCACTTTCCATGTGGGAGATATAGCAGGATGTATCTTGGTTTTGAGGACAACTCAATGGACAGTGTAGGGAGAAAAGTTCCTGGCTCCTTGAATGCCGTTCCTGGAGACACTGCGATCAATGTGGGAGATATGTCAAGATGTGTGTTTGTTTTGAGGACGGCTCTCTGGAGAGTCTTAGCAAAGAGGTCACAGGGATAATCAGAGCAATTCTCAGAGACACTGAGAACAAGCTCGACAATTCCCTCCTGGCACTTTCCCTGTAGGAGATACCGCAAGACGTTTCTGTAGATTGGGCACAGCGCTCTGCAGGGTGTTAGCAGAGACTTTCCCGGGACAGTGAAACCCTATGTCAGAGACACTGAGAAGAAGCCCCAATGTTCCCTCCAGGCACTTTCAGTGTGGGTGCCTTCTCCACGTGGTTCCTGGTTTCCCTGCAGCGCTGAAGAGAATGTTAGCAAAGAGGTAACCGGGACAGTGAAAACAGTACTCAAAGACAGGGAGAGCAAGCTCTCTCTTGGCACTTTGGATGTGGGACATACAGCGAGATGTTTGCTGCTTTTGCGTTTGGCTGTTGGGAGATTTACAGCACAAAGATATCTAGTTGATTTGAAGCAGTTCCGAGAAAGTCTAAACATAATCGCCACTTCTCCCTCCTGGCACTTTCCATGTGGGAGATATAGCAGGATGTATCTTGGTTTTGAGGACAACTCAATGGACAGTGTAGGGAGAAAAGTTCCTGGCTCCTTGAATGCCGTTCCTGGAGACACTGCGATCAATGTGGGAGATATGTCAAGATGTGTGTTTGTTTTGAGGACGGCTCTCTGGAGAGTCTTAGCAAAGAGGTCACAGGGATAATCAGAGGAATTCTCAGAGACACTGAGAACAAGCTCGACAATTCCCTCCTGGCACTTTCCCTGTAGGAGATACCGCAAGACGTTTCTGTAGATTGGGCACAGCGCTCTGCAGGGTGTTAGCAGAGACTTTCCCGGGACAGTGAAACCCTATGTCAGAGACACTGAGAAGAAGCCCCAATGTTCCCTCCAGGCACTTTCAGGGTGGGTGCCTTCTCCACGTGGTTCCTGGTTTCCCTGCAGCGCTGAAGAGAATGTTAGCAAAGAGGTAACCGGGACAGTGAAAACAGTACTCAAAGACAGGGAGAGCAAGCTCTCTCTTGGCACTTTGGATGTGGGACATACAGCGAGATGTTTGCTGCTTTTGCGTTTGGCTGTTGGGAGATTTACAGCACAAAGATATCTAGTTGATTTGAAGCAGTTCCGAGAAAGTCTAAACATAATCGCCACTTCTCCCTCCTGGCACTTTCCATGTGGGAGATATAGCAGGATGTATCTTGGTTTTGAGGACAACTCAATGGACAGTGTAGGGAGAAAAGTTCCTGGCTCCTTGAATGCCGTTCCTGGAGACACTGCGATCAATGTGGGAGATATGTCAAGATGTGTGTTGGTTTTGAGGACGGCTCTCTGGAGAGTCTTAGCAAAGAGGTCACAGGGATAATCAGAGCAATTCTCAGAGACACTGAGAACAAGCTCGACAATTCCCTCCTGGCACTTTCCCTGTAGGAGATACCGCAAGACGTTTCTGTAGATTGGGCACAGCGCTCTGCAGGGTGTTAGCAGAGACTTTCCCGGGACAGTGAAACCCTATGTCAGAGACACTGAGAAGAAGCCCCAATGTTCCCTCCAGGCACTTTCAGGGTGGGTGCCTTCTCCACGTGGTTCCTGGTTTCCCTGCAGCGCTGAAGAGAATGTTAGCAAAGAGGTAACCGGGACAGTGAAAACAGTACTCAAAGACAGGGAGAGCAAGCTCTCTCTTGGCACTTTGGATGTGGGACATACAGCGAGATGTTTGCTGCTTTTGCGTTTGGCTGTTGGGAGATTTACAGCACAAAGATATCTAGTTGATTTGAAGCAGTTCCGAGAAAGTCTAAACATAATCGCCACTTCTCCCTCCTGGCACTTTCCATGTGGGAGATATAGCAGGATGTATCTTGGTTTTGAGGACAACTCAATGGACAGTGTAGGGAGAAAAGTTCCTGGCTCCTTGAATGCCGTTCCTGGAGACACTGCGATCAATGTGGGAGATATGTCAAGATGTGTGTTTGTTTTGAGGACGGCTCTCTGGAGAGTCTTAGCAAAGAGGTCACAGGGATAATCAGAGCAATTCTCAGAGACACTGAGAACAAGCTCGACAATTCCCTCCTGGCACTTTCCCTGTAGGAGATACCGCAAGACGTTTCTGTAGATTGGGCACAGCGCTCTGCAGGGTGTTAGCAGAGACTTTCCCGGGACAGTGAAACCCTATGTCAGAGACACTGAGAAGAAGCCCCAATGTTCCCTCCAGGCACTTTCAGGGTGGGTGCCTTCTCCACGTGGTTCCTGGTTTCCCTGCAGCGCTGAAGAGAATGTTAGCAAAGAGGTAACCGGGACAGTGAAAACAGTACTCAAAGACAGGGAGAGCAAGCTCTCTCTTGGCACTTTGGATGTGGGACATACAGCGAGATGTTTGCTGCTTTTGCGTTTGGCTGTTGGGAGATTTACAGCACAAAGATATCTAGTTGATTTGAAGCAGTTCCGAGAAAGTCTAAACATAATCGCCACTTCTCCCTCCTGGCACTTTCCATGTGGGAGATATAGCAGGATGTATCTTGGTTTTGAGGACAACTCAATGGACAGTGTAGGGAGAAAAGTTCCTGGCTCCTTGAATGCCGTTCCTGGAGACACTGCGATCAATGTGGGAGATATGTCAAGATGTGTGTTTGTTTTGAGGACGGCTCTCTGGAGAGTCTTAGCAAAGAGGTCACAGGGATAATCAGAGCAATTCTCAGAGACACTGAGAACAAGCTCGACAATTCCCTCCTGGCACTTTCCCTGTAGGAGATACCGCAAGACGTTTCTGTAGATTGGGCACAGCGCTCTGCAGGGTGTTAGCAGAGACTTTCCCGGGACAGTGAAACCCTATGTCAGAGACACTGAGAAGAAGCCCCAATGTTCCCTCCAGGCACTTTCAGGGTGGGTGCCTTCTCCACGTGGTTCCTGGTTTCCCTGCAGCGCTGAAGAGAATGTTAGCAAAGAGGTAACCGGGACAGTGAAAACAGTACTCAAAGACAGGGAGAGCAAGCTCTCTCTTGGCACTTTGGATGTGGGACATACAGCGAGATGTTTGCTGCTTTTGCGTTTGGCTGTTGGGAGATTTACAGCACAAAGATATCTAGTTGATTTGAAGCAGTTCCGAGAAAGTCTAAACATAATCGCCACTTCTCCCTCCTGGCACTTTCCATGTGGGAGATATAGCAGGATGTATCTTGGTTTTGAGGACAACTCAATGGACAGTGTAGGGAGAAAAGTTCCTGGCTCCTTGAATGCCGTTCCTGGAGACACTGCGATCAATGTGGGAGATATGTCAAGATGTGTGTTTGTTTTGAGGACGGCTCTCTGGAGAGTCTTAGCAAAGAGGTCACAGGGATAATCAGAGCAATTCTCAGAGACACTGAGGACAAGATCGACAATTCCCTCCTGGCACTTTCCCTGTAGGAGATACCGCAAGACGTTTCTGTAGATTGGGCACAGCGCTCTGCAGGGTGTTAGCAGAGACTTTCCCGGGACAGTGAAACCCTATGTCAGAGACACTGAGAAGAAGCCCCAATGTTCCCTCCAGGCACTTTCAGTGTGGGTGCCTTCTCCACGTGGTTCCTGGTTTCCCTGCAGCGCTGAAGAGAATGTTAGCAAAGAGGTAACCGGGACAGCGAAAACAGTACTCAAAGACAGGGAGAGCAAGCTCTCTCTTGGCACTTTGGATGTGGGACATACAGCGAGATGTTTGCTGCTTTTGCGTTTGGCTGTTGGGAGATTTACAGCACAAAGATATCTAGTTGATTTGAAGCAGTTCCGAGAAAGTCTAAACATAATCGCCACTTCTCCCTCCTGGCACTTTCCATGTGGGAGATATAGCAGGATGTATCTTGGTTTTGAGGACAACTCAATGGACAGTGTAGGGAGAAAAGTTCCTGGCTCCTTGAATGCCGTTCCTGGAGACACTGCGATCAATGTGGGAGATATGTCAAGATGTGTGTTTGTTTTGAGGACGGCTCTCTGGAGAGTCTTAGCAAAGAGGTCACAGGGATAATCAGAGCAATTCTCAGAGACACTGAGAACAAGCTCGACAATTCCCTCCTGGCACTTTCCCTGTAGGAGATACCGCAAGACGTTTCTGTAGATTGGGCACAGCGCTCTGCAGGGTGTTAGCAGAGACTTTCCCGGGACAGTGAAACCCTATGTCAGAGACACTGAGAAGAAGCCCCAATGTTCCCTCCAGGCACTTTCAGTGTGGGTGCCTTCTCCACGTGGTTCCTGGTTTCCCTGCAGCGCTGAAGAGAATGTTAGCAAAGAGGTAACCGGGACAGTGAAAACAGTACTCAAAGACAGGGAGAGCAAGCTCTCTCTTGGCACTTTGGATGTGGGACATACAGCGAGATGTTTGCTGCTTTTGCGTTTGGCTGTTGGGAGATTTACAGCACAAAGATATCTAGTTGATTTGAAGCAGTTCCGAGAAAGTCTAAACATAATCGCCACTTCTCCCTCCTGGCACTTTCCATGTGGGAGATATAGCAGGATGTATCTTGGTTTTGAGGACAACTCAATGGACAGTGTAGGGAGAAAAGTTCCTGGCTCCTTGAATGCCGTTCCTGGAGACACTGCGATCAATGTGGGAGATATGTCAAGATGTGTGTTTGTTTTGAGGACGGCTCTCTGGAGAGTCTTAGCAAAGAGGTCACAGGGATAATCAGAGGAATTCTCAGAGACACTGAGAACAAGCTCGACAATTCCCTCCTGGCACTTTCCCTGTAGGAGATACCGCAAGACGTTTCTGTAGATTGGGCACAGCGCTCTGCAGGGTGTTAGCAGAGACTTTCCCGGGACAGTGAAACCCTATGTCAGAGACACTGAGAAGAAGCCCCAATGTTCCCTCCAGGCACTTTCAGTGTGGGTGCCTTCTCCACGTGGTTCCTGGTTTCCCTGCAGCGCTGAAGAGAATGTTAGCAAAGAGGTAACCGGGACAGTGAAAACAGTACTCAAAGACAGGGAGAGCAAGCTCTCTCTTGGCACTTTGGATGTGGGACATACAGCGAGATGTTTGCTGCTTTTGCGTTTGGCTGTTGGGAGATTTACAGCACAAAGATATCTAGTTGATTTGAAGCAGTTCCGAGAAAGTCTAAACATAATCGCCACTTCTCCCTCCTGGCACTTTCCATGTGGGAGATATAGCAGGATGTATCTTGGTTTTGAGGACAACTCAATGGACAGTGTAGGGAGAAAAGTTCCTGGCTCCTTGAATGCCGTTCCTGGAGACACTGCGATCAATGTGGGAGATATGTCAAGATGTGTGTTTGTTTTGAGGACGGCTCTCTGGAGAGTCTTAGCAAAGAGGTCACAGGGATAATCAGAGCAATTCTCAGAGACACTGAGAACAAGCTCGACAATTCCCTCCTGGCACTTTCCCTGTAGGAGATACCGCAAGACGTTTCTGTAGATTGGGCACAGCGCTCTGCAGGGTGTTAGCAGAGACTTTCCCGGGACAGTGAAACCCTATGTCAGAGACACTGAGAAGAAGCCCCAATGTTCCCTCCAGGCACTTTCAGGGTGGGTGCCTTCTCCACGTGGTTCCTGGTTTCCCTGCAGCGCTGAAGAGAATGTTAGCAAAGAGGTAACCGGGACAGTGAAAACAGTACTCAAAGACAGGGAGAGCAAGCTCTCTCTTGGCACTTTGGATGTGGGACATACAGCGAGATGTTTGCTGCTTTTGCGTTTGGCTGTTGGGAGATTTACAGCACAAAGATATCTAGTTGATTTGAAGCAGTTCCGAGAAAGTCTAAACATAATCGCCACTTCTCCCTCCTGGCACTTTCCATGTGGGAGATATAGCAGGATGTATCTTGGTTTTGAGGACAACTCAATGGACAGTGTAGGGAGAAAAGTTCCTGGCTCCTTGAATGCCGTTCCTGGAGACACTGCGATCAATGTGGGAGATATGTCAAGATGTGTGTTTGTTTTGAGGACGGCTCTCTGGAGAGTCTTAGCAAAGAGGTCACAGGGATAATCAGAGCAATTCTCAGAGACACTGAGAACAAGCTCGACAATTCCCTCCTGGCACTTTCCCTGTAGGAGATACCGCAAGACGTTTCTGTAGATTGGGCACAGCGCTCTGCAGGGTGTTAGCAGAGACTTTCCCGGGACAGTGAAACCCTATGTCAGAGACACTGAGAAGAAGCCCCAATGTTCCCTCCAGGCACTTTCAGTGTGGGTGCCTTCTCCACGTGGTTCCTGGTTTCCCTGCAGCGCTGAAGAGAATGTTAGCAAAGAGGTAACCGGGACAGTGAAAACAGTACTCAAAGACAGGGAGAGCAAGCTCTCTCTTGGCACTTTGGATGTGGGACATACAGCGAGATGTTTGCTGCTTTTGCGTTTGGCTGTTGGGAGATTTACAGCACAAAGATACCTAGTTGATTTGAAGCAGTTCCGAGAAAGTCTAAACATAATCGCCACTTCTCCCTCCTGGCACTTTCCATGTGGGAGATATAGCAGGATGTATCTTGGTTTTGAGGACAACTCAATGGACAGTGTAGGGAGAAAAGTTCCTGGCTCCTTGAATGCCGTTCCTGGAGACACTGCGATCAATGTGGGAGATATGTCAAGATGTGTGTTTGTTTTGAGGACGGCTCTCTGGAGAGTCTTAGCAAAGAGGTCACAGGGATAATCAGAGCAATTCTCAGAGACACTGAGAACAAGCTCGACAATTCCCTCCTGGCACTTTCCCTGTAGGAGATACCGCAAGACGTTTCTGTAGATTGGGCACAGCGCTCTGCAGGGTGTTAGCAGAGACTTTCCCGGGACAGTGAAACCCTATGTCAGAGACACTGAGAAGAAGCCCCAATGTTCCCTCCAGGCACTTTCAGTGTGGGTGCCTTCTCCACGTGGTTCCTGGTTTCCCTGCAGCGCTGAAGAGAATGTTAGCAAAGAGGTAACCGGGACAGTGAAAACAGTACTCAAAGACAGGGAGAGCAAGCTCTCTCTTGGCACTTTGGATGTGGGACATACAGCGAGATGTTTGCTGCTTTTGCGTTTGGCTGTTGGGAGATTTACAGCACAAAGATATCTAGTTGATTTGAAGCAGTTCCGAGAAAGTCTAAACATAATCGCCACTTCTCCCTCCTGGCACTTTCCATGTGGGAGATATAGCAGGATGTATCTTGGTTTTGAGGACAACTCAATGGACAGTGTAGGGAGAAAAGTTCCTGGCTCCTTGAATGCCGTTCCTGGAGACACTGCGATCAATGTGGGAGATATGTCAAGATGTGTGTTTGTTTTGAGGACGGCTCTCTGGAGAGTCTTAGCAAAGAGGTCACAGGGATAATCAGAGCAATTCTCAGAGACACTGAGAACAAGCTCGACAATTCCCTCCTGGCACTTTCCCTGTAGGAGATACCGCAAGACGTTTCTGTAGATTGGGCACAGCGCTCTGCAGGGTGTTAGCAGAGACTTTCCCGGGACAGTGAAACCCTATGTCAGAGACACTGAGAAGAAGCCCCAATGTTCCCTCCAGGCACTTTCAGTGTGGGTGCCTTCTCCACGTGGTTCCTGGTTTCCCTGCAGCGCTGAAGAGAATGTTAGCAAAGAGGTAACCGGGACAGTGAAAACAGTACTCAAAGACAGGGAGAGCAAGCTCTCTCTTGGCACTTTGGATGTGGGACATACAGCGAGATGTTTGCTGCTTTTGCGTTTGGCTGTTGGGAGATTTACAGCACAAAGATACCTAGTTGATTTGAAGCAGTTCCGAGAAAGTCTAAACATAATCGCCACTTCTCCCTCCTGGCACTTTCCATGTGGGAGATATAGCAGGATGTATCTTGGTTTTGAGGACAACTCAATGGACAGTGTAGGGAGAAAAGTTCCTGGCTCCTTGAATGCCGTTCCTGGAGACACTGCGATCAATGTGGGAGATATGTCAAGATGTGTGTTTGTTTTGAGGACGGCTCTCTGGAGAGTCTTAGCAAAGAGGTAACAGGGATAATCAGAGCAATTCTCAGAGACACTGAGAACAAGCTCGACAATTCCCTCCTGGCACTTTCCCTGTAGGAGATACCGCAAGACGTTTCTGTAGATTGGGCACAGCGCTCTGCAGGGTGTTAGCAGAGACTTTCCCGGGACAGTGAAACCCTATGTCAGAGACACTGAGAAGAAGCCCCAATGTTCCCTCCAGGCACTTTCAGTGTGGGTGCCTTCTCCACGTGGTTCCTGGTTTCCCTGCAGCGCTGAAGAGAATGTTAGCAAAGAGGTAACCGGCACAGCGAAAACAGTACTCAAAGACAGGGAGAGCAAGCTCTCTCTTGGCACTTTGGATGTGGGACATACAGCGAGATGTTTGCTGCTTTTGCGTTTGGCTGTTGGGAGATTTACAGCACAAAGATATCTAGTTGATTTGAAGCAGTTCCGAGAAAGTCTAAACATAATCGCCACTTCTCCCTCCTGGCACTTTCCATGTGGGAGATATAGCAGGATGTATCTTGGTTTTGAGGACAACTCAATGGACAGTGTAGGGAGAAAAGTTCCTGGCTCCTTGAATGCCGTTCCTGGAGACACTGCGATCAATGTGGGAGATATGTCAAGATGTGTGTTTGTTTTGAGGACGGCTCTCTGGAGAGTCTTAGCAAAGAGGTCACAGGGATAATCAGAGCAATTCTCAGAGACACTGAGAACAAGCTCGACAATTCCCTCCTGGCACTTTCCCTGTAGGAGATACCGCAAGACGTTTCTGTAGATTGGGCACAGCGCTCTGCAGGGTGTTAGCAGAGACTTTCCCGGGACAGTGAAACCCTATGTCAGAGACACTGAGAAGAAGCCCCAATGTTCCCTCCAGGCACTTTCAGTGTGGGTGCCTTCTCCACGTGGTTCCTGGTTTCCCTGCAGCGCTGAAGAGAATGTTAGCAAAGAGGTAACCGGGACAGTGAAAACAGTACTCAAAGACAGGGAGAGCAAGCTCTCTCTTGGCACTTTGGATGTGGGACATACAGCGAGATGTTTGCTGCTTTTGCGTTTGGCTGTTGGGAGATTTACAGCACAAAGATACCTAGTTGATTTGAAGCAGTTCCGAGAAAGTCTAAACATAATCGCCACTTCTCCCTCCTGGCACTTTCCATGTGGGAGATATAGCAGGATGTATCTTGGTTTTGAGGACAACTCAATGGACAGTGTAGGGAGAAAAGTTCCTGGCTCCTTGAATGCCGTTCCTGGAGACACTGCGATCAATGTGGGAGATATGTCAAGATGTGTGTTTGTTTTGAGGACGGCTCTCTGGAGAGTCTTAGCAAAGAGGTAACAGGGA
Source organism: Chroicocephalus ridibundus (assembly GCF_963924245.1). Classification (NCBI taxonomy): domain Eukaryota; kingdom Metazoa; phylum Chordata; class Aves; order Charadriiformes; family Laridae; genus Chroicocephalus; species Chroicocephalus ridibundus. The sequence goes on from NW_026961444.1 coordinate 345,263, forward strand.
TAATCAGAGCAATTCTCAGAGACACTGAGAACAAGCTCGACAATTCCCTCCTGGCACTTTCCCTGTAGGAGATACCGCAAGACGTTTCTGTAGATTGGGCACAGCGCTCTGCAGGGTGTTAGCAGAGACTTTCCCGGGACAGTGAAACCCTATGTCAGAGACACTGAGAAGAAGCCCCAATGTTCCCTCCAGGCACTTTCAGTGTGGGTGCCTTCTCCACGTGGTTCCTGGTTTCCCTGCAGCGCTGAAGAGAATGTTAGCAAAGAGGTAACCGGCACAGCGAAAACAGTACTCAAAGACAGGGAGAGCAAGCTCTCTCTTGGCACTTTGGATGTGGGACATACAGCGAGATGTTTGCTGCTTTTGCGTTTGGCTGTTGGGAGATTTACAGCACAAAGATATCTAGTTGATTTGAAGCAGTTCCGAGAAAGTCTAAACATAATCGCCACTTCTCCCTCCTGGCACTTTCCATGTGGGAGATATAGCAGGATGTATCTTGGTTTTGAGGACAACTCAATGGACAGTGTAGGGAGAAAAGTTCCTGGCTCCTTGAATGCCGTTCCTGGAGACACTGCGATCAATGTGGGAGATATGTCAAGATGTGTGTTTGTTTTGAGGACGGCTCTCTGGAGAGTCTTAGCAAAGAGGTCACAGGGATAATCAGAGCAATTCTCAGAGACACTGAGAACAAGCTCGACAATTCCCTCCTGGCACTTTCCCTGTAGGAGATACCGCAAGACGTTTCTGTAGATTGGGCACAGCGCTCTGCAGGGTGTTAGCAGAGACTTTCCCGGGACAGTGAAACCCTATGTCAGAGACACTGAGAAGAAGCCCCAATGTTCCCTCCAGGCACTTTCAGTGTGGGTGCCTTCTCCACGTGGTTCCTGGTTTCCCTGCAGCGCTGAAGAGAATGTTAGCAAAGAGGTAACCGGGACAGTGAAAACAGTACTCAAAGACAGGGAGAGCAAGCTCTCTCTTGGCACTTTGGATGTGGGACATACAGCGAGATGTTTGCTGCTTTTGCGTTTGGCTGTTGGGAGATTTACAGCACAAAGATATCTAGTTGATTTGAAGCAGTTCCGAGAAAGTCTAAACATAATCGCCACTTCTCCCTCCTGGCACTTTCCATGTGGGAGATATAGCAGGATGTATCTTGGTTTTGAGGACAACTCAATGGACAGTGTAGGGAGAAAAGTTCCTGGCTCCTTGAATGCCGTTCCTGGAGACACTGCGATCAATGTGGGAGATATGTCAAGATGTGTGTTTGTTTTGAGGACGGCTCTCTGGAGAGTCTTAGCAAAGAGGTCACAGGGATAATCAGAGCAATTCTCAGAGACACTGAGAACAAGCTCGACAATTCCCTCCTGGCACTTTCCCTGTAGGAGATACCGCAAGACGTTTCTGTAGATTGGGCACAGCGCTCTGCAGGGTGTTAGCAGAGACTTTCCCGGGACAGTGAAACCCTATGTCAGAGACACTGAGAAGAAGCCCCAATGTTCCCTCCAGGCACTTTCAGTGTGGGTGCCTTCTCCACGTGGTTCCTGGTTTCCCTGCAGCGCTGAAGAGAATGTTAGCAAAGAGGTAACCGGGACAGTGAAAACAGTACTCAAAGACAGGGAGAGCAAGCTCTCTCTTGGCACTTTGGATGTGGGACATACAGCGAGATGTTTGCTGCTTTTGCGTTTGGCTGTTGGGAGATTTACAGCACAAAGATACCTAGTTGATTTGAAGCAGTTCCGAGAAAGTCTAAACATAATCGCCACTTCTCCCTCCTGGCACTTTCCATGTGGGAGATATAGCAGGATGTATCTTGGTTTTGAGGACAACTCAATGGACAGTGTAGGGAGAAAAGTTCCTGGCTCCTTGAATGCCGTTCCTGGAGACACTGCGATCAATGTGGGAGATATGTCAAGATGTGTGTTTGTTTTGAGGACGGCTCTCTGGAGAGTCTTAGCAAAGAGGTCACAGGGATAATCAGAGCAATTCTCAGAGACACTGAGGACAAGCTCGACAATTCCCTCCTGGCACTTTCCCTGTAGGAGATACCGCAAGACGTTTCTGTAGATTGGGCACAGCGCTCTGCAGGGTGTTAGCAGAGACTTTCCCGGGACAGTGAAACCCTATGTCAGAGACACTGAGAAGAAGCCCCAATGTTCCCTCCAGGCACTTTCAGTGTGGGTGCCTTCTCCACGTGGTTCCTGGTTTCCCTGCAGCGCTGAAGAGAATGTTAGCAAAGAGGTAACCGGGACAGTGAAAACAGTACTCAAAGACAGGGAGAGCAAGCTCTCTCTTGGCACTTTGGATGTGGGACATACAGCGAGATGTTTGCTGCTTTTGCGTTTGGCTGTTGGGAGATTTACAGCACAAAGATATCTAGTTGATTTGAAGCAGTTCCGAGAAAGTCTAAACATAATCGCCACTTCTCCCTCCTGGCACTTTCCATGTGGGAGATATAGCAGGATGTATCTTGGTTTTGAGGACAACTCAATGGACAGTGTAGGGAGAAAAGTTCCTGGCTCCTTGAATGCCGTTCCTGGAGACACTGCGATCAATGTGGGAGATATGTCAAGATGTGTGTTTGTTTTGAGGACGGCTCTCTGGAGAGTCTTAGCAAAGAGGTCACAGGGATAATCAGAGCAATTCTCAGAGACACTGAGAACAAGCTCGACAATTCCCTCCTGGCACTTTCCCTGTAGGAGATACCGCAAGACGTTTCTGTAGATTGGGCACAGCGCTCTGCAGGGTGTTAGCAGAGACTTTCCCGGGACAGTGAAACCCTATGTCAGAGACACTGAGAAGAAGCCCCAATGTTCCCTCCAGGCACTTTCAGTGTGGGTGCCTTCTCCACGTGGTTCCTGGTTTCCCTGCAGCGCTGAAGAGAATGTTAGCAAAGAGGTAACCGGGACAGTGAAAACAGTACTCAAAGACAGGGAGAGCAAGCTCTCTCTTGGCACTTTGGATGTGGGACATACAGCGAGATGTTTGCTGCTTTTGCGTTTGGCTGTTGGGAGATTTACAGCACAAAGATATCTAGTTGATTTGAAGCAGTTCCGAGAAAGTCTAAACATAATCGCCACTTCTCCCTCCTGGCACTTTCCATGTGGGAGATATAGCAGGATGTATCTTGGTTTTGAGGACAACTCAATGGACAGTGTAGGGAGAAAAGTTCCTGGCTCCTTGAATGCCGTTCCTGGAGACACTGCGATCAATGTGGGAGATATGTCAAGATGTGTGTTTGTTTTGAGGACGGCTCTCTGGAGAGTCTTAGCAAAGAGGTCACAGGGATAATCAGAGCAATTCTCAGAGACACTGAGAACAAGCTCGACAATTCCCTCCTGGCACTTTCCCTGTAGGAGATACCGCAAGACGTTTCTGTAGATTGGGCACAGCGCTCTGCAGGGTGTTAGCAGAGACTTTCCCGGGACAGTGAAACCCTATGTCAGAGACACTGAGAAGAAGCCCCAATGTTCCCTCCAGGCACTTTCAGTGTGGGTGCCTTCTCCACGTGGTTCCTGGTTTCCCTGCAGCGCTGAAGAGAATGTTAGCAAAGAGGTAACCGGGACAGTGAAAACAGTACTCAAAGACAGGGAGAGCAAGCTCTCTCTTGGCACTTTGGATGTGGGACATACAGCGAGATGTTTGCTGCTTTTGCGTTTGGCTGTTGGGAGATTTACAGCACAAAGATATCTAGTTGATTTGAAGCAGTTCCGAGAAAGTCTAAACATAATCGCCACTTCTCCCTCCTGGCACTTTCCATGTGGGAGATATAGCAGGATGTATCTTGGTTTTGAGGACAACTCAATGGACAGTGTAGGGAGAAAAGTTCCTGGCTCCTTGAATGCCGTTCCTGGAGACACTGCGATCAATGTGGGAGATATGTCAAGATGTGTGTTTGTTTTGAGGACGGCTCTCTGGAGAGTCTTAGCAAAGAGGTCACAGGGATAATCAGAGCAATTCTCAGAGACACTGAGAACAAGCTCGACAATTCCCTCCTGGCACTTTCCCTGTAGGAGATACCGCAAGACGTTTCTGTAGATTGGGCACAGCGCTCTGCAGGGTGTTAGCAGAGACTTTCCCGGGACAGTGAAACCCTATGTCAGAGACACTGAGAAGAAGCCCCAATGTTCCCTCCAGGCACTTTCAGTGTGGGTGCCTTCTCCACGTGGTTCCTGGTTTCCCTGCAGCGCTGAAGAGAATGTTAGCAAAGAGGTAACCGGGACAGTGAAAACAGTACTCAAAGACAGGGAGAGCAAGCTCTCTCTTGGCACTTTGGATGTGGGACATACAGCGAGATGTTTGCTGCTTTTGCGTTTGGCTGTTGGGAGATTTACAGCACAAAGATATCTAGTTGATTTGAAGCAGTTCCGAGAAAGTCTAAACATAATCGCCACTTCTCCCTCCTGGCACTTTCCATGTGGGAGATATAGCAGGATGTATCTTGGTTTTGAGGACAACTCAATGGACAGTGTAGGGAGAAAAGTTCCTGGCTCCTTGAATGCCGTTCCTGGAGACACTGCGATCAATGTGGGAGATATGTCAAGATGTGTGTTTGTTTTGAGGACGGCTCTCTGGAGAGTCTTAGCAAAGAGGTCACAGGGATAATCAGAGCAATTCTCAGAGACACTGAGAACAAGCTCGACAATTCCCTCCTGGCACTTTCCCTGTAGGAGATACCGCAAGACGTTTCTGTAGATTGGGCACAGCGCTCTGCAGGGTGTTAGCAGAGACTTTCCCGGGACAGTGAAACCCTATGTCAGAGACACTGAGAAGAAGCCCCAATGTTCCCTCCAGGCACTTTCAGTGTGGGTGCCTTCTCCACGTGGTTCCTGGTTTCCCTGCAGCGCTGAAGAGAATGTTAGCAAAGAGGTAACCGGGACAGTGAAAACAGTACTCAAAGACAGGGAGAGCAAGCTCTCTCTTGGCACTTTGGATGTGGGACATACAGCGAGATGTTTGCTGCTTTTGCGTTTGGCTGTTGGGAGATTTACAGCACAAAGATACCTAGTTGATTTGAAGCAGTTCCGAGAAAGTCTAAACATAATCGCCACTTCTCCCTCCTGGCACTTTCCATGTGGGAGATATAGCAGGATGTATCTTGGTTTTGAGGACAACTCAATGGACAGTGTAGGGAGAAAAGTTCCTGGCTCCTTGAATGCCGTTCCTGGAGACACTGCGATCAATGTGGGAGATATGTCAAGATGTGTGTTGGTTTTGAGGACGGCTCTCTGGAGAGTCTTAGCAAAGAGGTCACAGGGATAATCAGAGCAATTCTCAGAGACACTGAGAACAAGCTCGACAATTCCCTCCTGGCACTTTCCCTGTAGGAGATACCGCAAGACGTTTCTGTAGATTGGGCACAGCGCTCTGCAGGGTGTTAGCAGAGACTTTCCCGGGACAGTGAAACCCTATGTCAGAGACACTGAGAAGAAGCCCCAATGTTCCCTCCAGGCACTTTCAGTGTGGGTGCCTTCTCCACGTGGTTCCTGGTTTCCCTGCAGCGCTGAAGAGAATGTTAGCAAAGAGGTAACCGGGACAGTGAAAACAGTACTCAAAGACAGGGAGAGCAAGCTCTCTCTTGGCACTTTGGATGTGGGACATACAGCGAGATGTTTGCTGCTTTTGCGTTTGGCTGTTGGGAGATTTACAGCACAAAGATATCTAGTTGATTTGAAGCAGTTCCGAGAAAGTCTAAACATAATCGCCACTTCTCCCTCCTGGCACTTTCCATGTGGGAGATATAGCAGGATGTATATTGGTTTTGAGGACAACTCAATGGACAGTGTAGGGAGAAAAGTTCCTGGCTCCTTGAATGCCGTTCCTGGAGACACTGCGATCAATGAGGGAGATATGTCAAGATGTGTGTTGGTTTTGAGGACGGCTCTCTGGAGAGTCTTAGCAAAGAGGTCACAGGGATAATCAGAGCAATTCTCAGAGACACTGAGGACAAGCTCGACAGTTCCCTCCTGGCACTTTCCCTGTAGGAGATACCGCAAGACGTTTCTGTAGATTGGGCACAGCGCTCTGCAGGGTGTTAGCAGAGACTTTCCCGGGACAGTGAAACCCTATGTCAGAGACACTGAGAAGAAGCCCCAATGTTCCCTCCAGGCACTTTCAGTGTGGGTGCCTTCTCCACGTGGTTCCTGGTTTCCCTGCAGCGCTGAAGAGAATGTTAGCAAAGAGGTAACCGGGACAGTGAAAACAGTACTCAAAGAGAGGGAGAGCAAGCTCTCTCTTGGCACTTTGGATGTGGGACATACAGCGAGATGTTTGCTGCTTTTGCGTTTGGCTGTTGGGAGATTTACAGCACAAAGATATCTAGTTGATTTGAAGCAGTTCCGAGAAAGTCTAAACATAATCGCCACTTCTCCCTCCTGGCACTTTCCATGTGGGAGATATAGCAGGATGTATCTTGGTTTTGAGGACAACTCAATGGACAGTGTAGGGAGAAAAGTTCCTGGCTCCTTGAATGCCGTTCCTGGAGACACTGCGATCAATGAGGGAGATATGTCAAGATGTGTGTTGGTTTTGAGGACGGCTCTCTGGAGAGTCTTAGCAAAGAGGTCACAGGGATAATCAGAGCAATTCTCAGAGACACTGAGAACAAGATGGACAGTTCCCTCCTGGCACTTTCCCTGTAGGAGATACCGCAAGACGTTTCTGTAGATTGGGCACAGCGCTCTGCAGGGTGTTAGCAGAGACTTTCCCGGGACAGTGAAACCCTATGTCAGAGACACTGAGAAGAAGCCCCAATGTTCCCTCCAGGCACTTTCAGTGTGGGTGCCTTCTCCACGTGGTTCCTGGTTTCCCTGCAGCGCTGAAGAGAATGTTAGCAAAGAGGTAACCGGCACAGCGAAAACAGTACTCAAAGACAGGGAGAGCAAGCTCTCTCTTGGCACTTTGGATGTGGGACATACAGCGAGATGTTTGCTGCTTTTGCGTTTGGCTGTTGGGAGATTTACAGCACAAAGATATCTAGTTGATTTGAAGCAGTTCCGAGAAAGTCTAAACATAATCGCCACTTCTCCCTCCTGGCACTTTCCATGTGGGAGATATAGCAGGATGTATATTGGTTTTGAGGACAACTCAATGGACAGTGTAGGGAGAAAAGTTCCTGGCTCCTTGAATGCCGTTCCTGGAGACACTGCGATCAATGAGGGAGATATGTCAAGATGTGTGTTTGTTTTGAGGACGGCTCTCTGGAGAATCTTAGCAAAGAGGTCACAGGGATAATCAGAGCAATTCTCAGAGACACTGAGAACAAGCTCGACAGTTCCCTCCTGGCACTTTCCCTGTAGGAGATACCGCAAGACGTTTCTGTAGATTGGGCACAGCGCTCTGCAGGGTGTTAGCAGAGACTTTCCCGGGACAGTGAAACCCTATGTCAGAGACACTGAGAAGAAGCCCCAATGTTCCCTCCAGGCACTTTCAGTGTGGGTGCCTTCTCCACGTGGTTCCTGGTTTCCCTGCAGCGCTGAAGAGAATGTTAGCAAAGAGGTAACCGGGACAGTGAAAACAGTACTCAAAGACAGGGAGAGCAAGCTCTCTCTTGGCACTTTGGATGTGGGACATACAGCGAGATGTTTGCTGCTTTTGCGTTTGGCTGTTGGGAGATTTACAGCACAAAGATATCTAGTTGATTTGAAGCAGTTCCGAGAAAGTCTAAACATAATCGCCACTTCTCCCTCCTGGCACTTTCCATGTGGGAGATATAGCAGGATGTATCTTGGTTTTGAGGACAACTCAATGGACAGTGTAGGGAGAAAAGTTCCTGGCTCCTTGAATGCCGTTCCTGGAGACACTGCGATCAATGAGGGAGATATGTCAAGATGTGTGTTGGTTTTGAGGACGGCTCTCTGGAGAGTCTTAGCAAAGAGGTCACAGGGATAATCAGAGCAATTCTCAGAGACACTGAGAACAAGATGGACAGTTCCCTCCTGGCACTTTCCCTGTAGGAGATACCGCAAGACGTTTCTGTAGATTGGGCACAGCGCTCTGCAGGGTGTTAGCAGAGACTTTCCCGGGACAGTGAAACCCTATGTCAGAGACACTGAGAAGAAGCCCCAGTGTTCCCTCCAGGCACTTTCAGTGTGGGTGCCTTCTCCACGTGGTTCCTGGTTTCCCTGCAGCGCTGAAGAGAATGTTAGCAAAGAGGTAACCGGCACAGCGAAAACAGTACTCAAAGACAGGGAGAGCAAGCTCTCTCTTGGCACTTTGGATGTGGGACATACAGCGAGATGTTTGCTGCTTTTGCGTTTGGCTGTTGGGAGATTTACAGCACAAAGATATCTAGTTGATTTGAAGCAGTTCCGAGAAAGTCTAAACATAATCGCCACTTCTCCCTCCTGGCACTTTCCATGTGGGAGATATAGCAGGATGTATATTGGTTTTGAGGACAACTCAATGGACAGTGTAGGGAGAAAAGTTCCTGGCTCCTTGAATGCCGTTCCTGGAGACACTGCGATCAATGAGGGAGATATGTCAAGATGTGTGTTGGTTTTGAGGACGGCTCTCTGGAGAGTCTTAGCAAAGAGGTCACAGGGATAATCAGAGCAATTCTCAGAGACACTGAGAACAAGATGGACAGTTCCCTCCTGGCACTTTCCCTGTAGGAGATACCGCAAGACGTTTCTGTAGATTGGGCACAGCGCTCTGCAGGGTGTTAGCAGAGACTTTCCCGGGACAGTGAAACCCTATGTCAGAGACACTGAGAAGAAGCCCCAATGTTCCCTCCAGGCACTTTCAGTGTGGGTGCCTTCTCCACGTGGTTCCTGGTTTCCCTGCAGCGCTGAAGAGAATGTTAGCAAAGAGGTAACCGGCACAGCGAAAACAGTACTCAAAGACAGGGAGAGCAAGCTCTCTCTTGGCACTTTGGATGTGGGACATACAGCGAGATGTTTGCTGCTTTTGCGTTTGGCTGTTGGGAGATTTACAGCACAAAGATATCTAGTTGATTTGAAGCAGTTCCGAGAAAGTCTAAACATAATCGCCACTTCTCCCTCCTGGCACTTTCCATGTGGGAGATATAGCAGGATGTATATTGGTTTTGAGGACAACTCAATGGACAGTGTAGGGAGAAAAGTTCCTGGCTCCTTGAATGCCGTTCCTGGAGACACTGCGATCAATGAGGGAGATATGTCAAGATGTGTGTTGGTTTTGAGGACGGCTCTCTGGAGAGTCTTAGCAAAGAGGTCACAGGGATAATCAGAGCAATTCTCAGAGACACTGAGAACAAGATGGACAGTTCCCTCCTGGCACTTTCCCTGTAGGAGATACCGCAAGACGTTTCTGTAGATTGGGCACAGCGCTCTGCAGGGTGTTAGCAGAGACTTTCCCGGGACAGTGAAACCCTATGTCAGAGACACTGAGAAGAAGCCCCAATGTTCCCTCCAGGCACTTTCAGTGTGGGTGCCTTCTCCACGTGGTTCCTGGTTTCCCTGCAGCGCTGAAGAGAATGTTAGCAAAGAGGTAACCGGGACAGCGAAAACAGTACTCAAAGACAGGGAGAGCAAGCTCTCTCTTGGCACTTTGGATGTGGGACATACAGCGAGATGTTTGCTGCTTTTGCGTTTGGCTGTTGGGAGATTTACAGCACAAAGATATCTAGTTGATTTGAAGCAGTTCCGAGAAAGTCTAAACATAATCGCCACTTCTCCCTCCTGGCACTTTCCATGTGGGAGATATAGCAGGATGTATATTGGTTTTGAGGACAACTCAATGGACAGTGTAGGGAGAAAAGTTCCTGGCTCCTTGAATGCCGTTCCTGGAGACACTGCGATCAATGTGGGAGATATGTCAAGATGTGTGTTGGTTTTGAGGACGGCTCTCTGGAGAGTCTTAGCAAAGAGGTCACAGGGATAATCAGAGCAATTCTCAGAGACACTGAGAACAAGATGGACAGTTCCCTCCTGGCACTTTCCCTGTAGGAGATACCGCAAGACGTTTCTGTAGATTGGGCACAGCGCTCTGCAGGGTGTTAGCAGAGACTTTCCCGGGACAGTGAAACCCTATGTCAGAGACACTGAGAAGAAGCCCCAATGTTCCCTCCAGGCACTTTCAGTGTGGGTGCCTTCTCCACGTGGTTCCTGGTTTCCCTGCAGCGCTGAAGAGAATGTTAGCAAAGAGGTAACCGGCACAGCGAAAACAGTACTCAAAGACAGGGAGAGCAAGCTCTCTCTTGGCACTTTGGATGTGGGACATACAGCGAGATGTTTGCTGCTTTTGCGTTTGGCTGTTGGGAGATTTACAGCACAAAGATATCTAGTTGATTTGAAGCAGTTCCGAGAAAGTCTAAACATAATCGCCACTTCTCCCTCCTGGCACTTTCCATGTGGGAGATATAGCAGGATGTATATTGGTTTTGAGGACAACTCAATGGACAGTGTAGGGAGAAAATTTCCTGGCTCCTTGAATGCTGTTCCTGGAGACACTGCGATCAATGAGGGAGATATGTCAAGATGTGTGTTGGTTTTGAGGACGGCTCTCTGGAGAGTCTTAGCAAAGAGGTCACAGGGATAATCAGAGCAATTCTCAGAGACACTGAGAACAAGATGGACAGTTCCCTCCTGGCACTTTCCCTGTAGGAGATACCGCAAGACGTTTCTGTAGATTGGGCACAGCGCTCTGCAGGGTGTTAGCAGAGACTTTCCCGGGACAGTGAAACCCTATGTCAGAGACACTGAGAAGAAGCCCCAATGTTCCCTCCAGGCACTTTCAGTGTGGGTGCCTTCTCCACGTGGTTCCTGGTTTCCCTGCAGCGCTGAAGAGAATGTTAGCAAAGAGGTAACCGGCACAGCGAAAACAGTACTCAAAGACAGGGAGAGCAAGCTCTCTCTTGGCACTTTGGATGTGGGACATACAGCGAGATGTTTGCTGCTTTTGCGTTTGGCTGTTGGGAGATTTACAGCACAAAGATATCTAGTTGATTTGAAGCAGTTCCGAGAAAGTCTAAACATAATCGCCACTTCTCCCTCCTGGCACTTTCCATGTGGGAGATATAGCAGGATGTATATTGGTTTTGAGGACAACTCAATGGACAGTGTAGGGAGAAAAGTTCCTGGCTCCTTGAATGCCGTTCCTGGAGACACTGCGATCAATGTGGGAGATATGTCAAGATGTGTGTTGGTTTTGAGGACGGCTCTCTGGAGAGTCTTAGCAAAGAGGTCACAGGGATAATCAGAGCAATTCTCAGAGACACTGAGAACAAGATGGACAGTTCCCTCCTGGCACTTTCCCTGTAGGAGATACCGCAAGACGTTTCTGTAGATTGGGCACAGCGCTCTGCAGGGTGTTAGCAGAGACTTTCCCGGGACAGTGAAACCCTATGTCAGAGACACTGAGAAGAAGCCCCAATGTTCCCTCCAGGCACTTTCAGTGTGGGTGCCTTCTCCACGTGGTTCCTGGTTTCCCTGCAGCGCTGAAGAGAATGTTAGCAAAGAGGTAACCGGCACAGCGAAAACAGTACTCAAAGACAGGGAGAGCAAGCTCTCTCTTGGCACTTTGGATGTGGGACATACAGCGAGATGTTTGCTGCTTTTGCGTTTGGCTGTTGGGAGATTTACAGCACAAAGATATCTAGTTGATTTGAAGCAGTTCCGAGAAAGTCTAAACATAATCGCCACTTCTCCCTCCTGGCACTTTCCATGTGGGAGATATAGCAGGATGTATATTGGTTTTGAGGACAACTCAATGGACAGTGTAGGGAGAAAAGTTCCTGGCTCCTTGAATGCCGTTCCTGGAGACACTGCGATCAATGAGGGAGATATGTCAAGATGTGTGTTGGTTTTGAGGACGGCTCTCTGGAGAGTCTTAGCAAAGAGGTCACAGGGATAATCAGAGCAATTCTCAGAGACACTGAGAACAAGATGGACAGTTCCCTCCTGGCACTTTCCCTGTAGGAGATACCGCAAGACGTTTCTGTAGATTGGGCACAGCGCTCTGCAGGGTGTTAGCAGAGACTTTCCCGGGACAGTGAAACCCTATGTCAGAGACACTGAGAAGAAGCCCCAATGTTCCCTCCAGGCACTTTCAGTGTGGGTGCCTTCTCCACGTGGTTCCTGGTTTCCCTGCAGCGCTGAAGAGAATGTTAGCAAAGAGGTAACCGGGACAGCGAAAACAGTACTCAAAGACAGGGAGAGCAAGCTCTCTCTTGGCACTTTGGATGTGGGACATACAGCGAGATGTTTGCTGCTTTTGCGTTTGGCTGTTGGGAGATTTACAGCACAAAGATATCTAGTTGATTTGAAGCAGTTCCGAGAAAGTCTAAACATAATCGCCACTTCTCCCTCCTGGCACTTTCCATGTGGGAGATATAGCAGGATGTATATTGGTTTTGAGGACAACTCAATGGACAGTGTAGGGAGAAAAGTTCCTGGCTCCTTGAATGCCGTTCCTGGAGACACTGCGATCAATGTGGGAGATATGTCAAGATGTGTGTTGGTTTTGAGGACGGCTCTCTGGAGAGTCTTAGCAAAGAGGTCACAGGGATAATCAGAGCAATTCTCAGAGACACTGAGAACAAGATGGACAGTTCCCTCCTGGCACTTTCCCTGTAGGAGATACCGCAAGACGTTTCTGTAGATTGGGCACAGCGCTCTGCAGGGTGTTAGCAGAGACTTTCCCGGGACAGTGAAACCCTATGTCAGAGACACTGAGAAGAAGCCCCAATGTTCCCTCCAGGCACTTTCAGTGTGGGTGCCTTCTCCACGTGGTTCCTGGTTTCCCTGCAGCGCTGAAGAGAATGTTAGCAAAGAGGTAACCGGCACAGCGAAAACAGTACTCAAAGACAGGGAGAGCAAGCTCTCTCTTGGCACTTTGGATGTGGGACATACAGCGAGATGTTTGCTGCTTTTGCGTTTGGCTGTTGGGAGATTTACAGCACAAAGATATCTAGTTGATTTGAAGCAGTTCCGAGAAAGTCTAAACATAATCGCCACTTCTCCCTCCTGGCACTTTCCATGTGGGAGATATAGCAGGATGTATATTGGTTTTGAGGACAACTCAATGGACAGTGTAGGGAGAAAAGTTCCTGGCTCCTTGAATGCCGTTCCTGGAGACACTGCGATCAATGAGGGAGATATGTCAAGATGTGTGTTGGTTTTGAGGACGGCTCTCTGGAGAGTCTTAGCAAAGAGGTCACAGGGATAATCAGAGCAATTCTCAGAGACACTGAGAACAAGATGGACAGTTCCCTCCTGGCACTTTCCCTGTAGGAGATACCGCAAGACGTTTCTGTAGATTGGGCACAGCGCTCTGCAGGGTGTTAGCAGAGACTTTCCCGGGACAGTGAAACCCTATGTCAGAGACACTGAGAAGAAGCCCCAATGTTCCCTCCAGGCACTTTCAGTGTGGGTGCCTTCTCCACGTGGTTCCTGGTTTCCCTGCAGCGCTGAAGAGAATGTTAGCAAAGAGGTAACCGGCACAGCGAAAACAGTACTCAAAGACAGGGAGAGCAAGCTCTCTCTTGGCACTTTGGATGTGGGACATACAGCGAGATGTTTGCTGCTTTTGCGTTTGGCTGTTGGGAGATTTACAGCACAAAGATATCTAGTTGATTTGAAGCAGTTCCGAGAAAGTCTAAACATAATCGCCACTTCTCCCTCCTGGCACTTTCCATGTGGGAGATATAGCAGGATGTATATTGGTTTTGAGGACAACTCAATGGACAGTGTAGGGAGAAAAGTTCCTGGCTCCTTGAATGCCGTTCCTGGAGACACTGCGATCAATGTGGGAGATATGTCAAGATGTGTGTTGGTTTTGAGGACGGCTCTCTGGAGAGTCTTAGCAAAGAGGTCACAGGGATAATCAGAGCAATTCTCAGAGACACTGAGAACAAGATGGACAGTTCCCTCCTGGCACTTTCCCTGTAGGAGATACCGCAAGACGTTTCTGTAGATTGGGCACAGCGCTCTGCAGGGTGTTAGCAGAGACTTTCCCGGGACAGTGAAACCCTATGTCAGAGACACTGAGAAGAAGCCCCAATGTTCCCTCCAGGCACTTTCAGTGTGGGTGCCTTCTCCACGTGGTTCCTGGTTTCCCTGCAGCGCTGAAGAGAATGTTAGCAAAGAGGTAACCGGCACAGCGAAAACAGTACTCAAAGACAGGGAGAGCAAGCTCTCTCTTGGCACTTTGGATGTGGGACATACAGCGAGATGTTTGCTGCTTTTGCGTTTGGCTGTTGGGAGATTTACAGCACAAAGATATCTAGTTGATTTGAAGCAGTTCCGAGAAAGTCTAAACATAATCGCCACTTCTCCCTCCTGGCACTTTCCATGTGGGAGATATAGCAGGATGTATATTGGTTTTGAGGACAACTCAATGGACAGTGTAGGGAGAAAAGTTCCTGGCTCCTTGAATGCCGTTCCTGGAGACACTGCGATCAATGAGGGAGATATGTCAAGATGTGTGTTGGTTTTGAGGACGGCTCTCTGGAGAGTCTTAGCAAAGAGGTCACAGGGATAATCAGAGCAATTCTCAGAGACACTGAGAACAAGATGGACAGTTCCCTCCTGGCACTTTCCCTGTAGGAGATACCGCAAGACGTTTCTGTAGATTGGGCACAGCGCTCTGCAGGGTGTTAGCAGAGACTTTCCCGGGACAGTGAAACCCTATGTCAGAGACACTGAGAAGAAGCCCCAATGTTCCCTCCAGGCACTTTCAGTGTGGGTGCCTTCTCCACGTGGTTCCTGGTTTCCCTGCAGCGCTGAAGAGAATGTTAGCAAAGAGGTAACCGGCACAGCGAAAACAGTACTCAAAGACAGGGAGAGCAAGCTCTCTCTTGGCACTTTGGATGTGGGACATACAGCGAGATGTTTGCTGCTTTTGCGTTTGGCTGTTGGGAGATTTACAGCACAAAGATATCTAGTTGATTTGAAGCAGTTCCGAGAAAGTCTAAACATAATCGCCACTTCTCCCTCCTGGCACTTTCCATGTGGGAGATATAGCAGGATGTATATTGGTTTTGAGGACAACTCAATGGACAGTGTAGGGAGAAAAGTTCCTGGCTCCTTGAATGCCGTTCCTGGAGACACTGCGATCAATGAGGGAGATATGTCAAGATGTGTGTTGGTTTTGAGGACGGCTCTCTGGAGAGTCTTAGCAAAGAGGTCACAGGGATAATCAGAGCAATTCTCAGAGACACTGAGAACAAGATGGACAGTTCCCTCCTGGCACTTTCCCTGTAGGAGATACCGCAAGACGTTTCTGTAGATTGGGCACAGCGCTCTGCAGGGTGTTAGCAGAGACTTTCCCGGGACAGTGAAACCCTATGTCAGAGACACTGAGAAGAAGCCCCAATGTTCCCTCCAGGCACTTTCAGTGTGGGTGCCTTCTCCACGTGGTTCCTGGTTTCCCTGCAGCGCTGAAGAGAATGTTAGCAAAGAGGTAACCGGCACAGCGAAAACAGTACTCAAAGACAGGGAGAGCAAGCTCTCTCTTGGCACTTTGGATGTGGGACATACAGCGAGATGTTTGCTGCTTTTGCGTTTGGCTGTTGGGAGATTTACAGCACAAAGATATCTAGTTGATTTGAAGCAGTTCCGAGAAAGTCTAAACATAATCGCCACTTCTCCCTCCTGGCACTTTCCATGTGGGAGATATAGCAGGATGTATATTGGTTTTGAGGACAACTCAATGGACAGTGTAGGGAGAAAAGTTCCTGGCTCCTTGAATGCCGTTCCTGGAGACACTGCGATCAATGTGGGAGATATGTCAAGATGTGTGTTGGTTTTGAGGACGGCTCTCTGGAGAGTCTTAGCAAAGAGGTCACAGGGATAATCAGAGCAATTCTCAGAGACACTGAGAACAAGATGGACAATTCCCTCCTGGCACTTTCCCTGTAGGAGATACCGCAAGACGTTTCTGTAGATTGGGCACAGCGCTCTGCAGGGTGTTAGCAGAGACTTTCCCGGGACAGTGAAACCCTATGTCAGAGACACTGAGAAGAAGCCCCAATGTTCCCTCCAGGCACTTTCAGTGTGGGTGCCTTCTCCACGTGGTTCCTGGTTTCCCTGCAGCGCTGAAGAGAATGTTAGCAAAGAGGTAACCGGCACAGCAAAAACAGTACTCAAAGACAGGGAGAGCAAGCTCTCTCTTGGCACTTTGGATGTGGGACATACAGCGAGATGTTTGCTGCTTTTGCGTTTGGCTGTTGGGAGATTTACAGCACAAAGATATCTAGTTGATTTGAAGCAGTTCCGAGAAAGTCTAAACATAATCGCCACTTCTCCCTCCTGGCACTTTCCATGTGGGAGATATAGCAGGATGTATATTGGTTTTGAGGACAACTCAATGGACAGTGTAGGGAGAAAAGTTCCTGGCTCCTTGAATGCCGTTCCTGGAGACACTGCGATCAATGTGGGAGATATGTCAAGATGTGTGTTTGTTTTGAGGACGGCTCTCTGGAGAGTCTTAGCAAAGAGGTCACAGGGATAATCAGAGCAATTCTCAGAGACACTGAGAACAAGATGGACAGTTCCCTCCTGGCACTTTCCCTGTAGGAGATACCGCAAGACGTTTCTGTAGATTGGGCACAGCGCTCTGCAGGGTGTTAGCAGAGACTTTCCCGGGACAGTGAAACCCTATGTCAGAGACACTGAGAAGAAGCCCCAATGTTCCCTCCAGGCACTTTCAGTGTGGGTGCCTTCTCCACGTGGTTCCTGGTTTCCCTGCAGCGCTGAAGAGAATGTTAGCAAAGAGGTAACCGGGACAGTGAAAACAGTACTCAAAGACAGGGAGAGCAAGCTCTCTCTTGGCACTTTGGATGTGGGACATACAGCGAGATGTTTGCTGCTTTTGCGTTTGGCTGTTGGGAGATTTACAGCACAAAGATATCTAGTTGATTTGAAGCAGTTCCGAGAAAGTCTAAACATAATCGCCACTTCTCCCTCCTGGCACTTTCCATGTGGGAGATATAGCAGGATGTATATTGGTTTTGAGGACAACTCAATGGACAGTGTAGGGAGAAAAGTTCCTGGCTCCTTGAATGCCGTTCCTGGAGACACTGCGATCAATGAGGGAGATATGTCAAGATGTGTGTTGGTTTTGAGGACGGCTCTCTGGAGAGTCTTAGCAAAGAGGTCACAGGGATAATCAGAGCAATTCTCAGAGACACTGAGAACAAGCTCGACAATTCCCTCCTGGCACTTTCCCTGTAGGAGATACCGCAAGACGTTTCTGTAGATTGGGCACAGCGCTCTGCAGGGTGTTAGCAGAGACTTTCCCGGGACAGTGAAACCCTATGTCAGAGACACTGAGAAGAAGCCCCAATGTTCCCTCCAGGCACTTTCAGTGTGGGTGCCTTCTCCACGTGGTTCCTGGTTTCCCTGCAGCGCTGAAGAGAATGTTAGCAAAGAGGTAACCGGCACAGCGAAAACAGTACTCAAAGACAGGGAGAGCAAGCTCTCTCTTGGCACTTTGGATGTGGGACATACAGCGAGATGTTTGCTGCTTTTGCGTTTGGCTGTTGGGAGATTTACAGCACAAAGATATCTAGTTGATTTGAAGCAGTTCCGAGAAAGTCTAAACATAATCGCCACTTCTCCCTCCTGGCACTTTCCATGTGGGAGATATAGCAGGATGTATATTGGTTTTGAGGACAACTCAATGGACAGTGTAGGGAGAAAAGTTCCTGGCTCCTTGAATGCCGTTCCTGGAGACACTGCGATCAATGTGGGAGATATGTCAAGATGTGTGTTTGTTTTGAGGACGGCTCTCTGGAGAGTCTTAGCAAAGAGGTCACAGGGATAATCAGAGCAATTCTCAGAGACACTGAGAACAAGATGGACAGTTCCCTCCTGGCACTTTCCCTGTAGGAGATACCGCAAGACGTTTCTGTAGATTGGGCACAGCGCTCTGCAGGGTGTTAGCAGAGACTTTCCCGGGACAGTGAAACCCTATGTCAGAGACACTGAGAAGAAGCCCCAATGTTCCCTCCAGGCACTTTCAGTGTGGGTGCCTTCTCCACGTGGTTCCTGGTTTCCCTGCAGCGCTGAAGAGAATGTTAGCAAAGAGGTAACCGGCACAGCGAAAACAGTACTCAAAGACAGGGAGAGCAAGCTCTCTCTTGGCACTTTGGATGTGGGACATACAGCGAGATGTTTGCTGCTTTTGCGTTTGGCTGTTGGGAGATTTACAGCACAAAGATATCTAGTTGATTTGAAGCAGTTCCGAGAAAGTCTAAACATAATCGCCACTTCTCCCTCCTGGCACTTTCCATGTGGGAGATATAGCAGGATGTATATTGGTTTTGAGGACAACTCAATGGACAGTGTAGGGAGAAAAGTTCCTGGCTCCTTGAATGCCGTTCCTGGAGACACTGCGATCAATGAGGGAGATATGTCAAGATGTGTGTTGGTTTTGAGGACGGCTCTCTGGAGAGTCTTAGCAAAGAGGTCACAGGGATAATCAGAGCAATTCTCAGAGACACTGAGAACAAGATGGACAGTTCCCTCCTGGCACTTTCCCTGTAGGAGATACCGCAAGACGTTTCTGTAGATTGGGCACAGCGCTCTGCAGGGTGTTAGCAGAGACTTTCCCGGGACAGTGAAACCCTATGTCAGAGACACTGAGAAGAAGCCCCAATGTTCCCTCCAGGCACTTTCAGTGTGGGTGCCTTCTCCACGTGGTTCCTGGTTTCCCTGCAGCGCTGAAGAGAATGTTAGCAAAGAGGTAACCGGCACAGCGAAAACAGTA
The DNA here is from genome assembly GCF_963924245.1 of Chroicocephalus ridibundus. Lineage (NCBI taxonomy): Eukaryota > Metazoa > Chordata > Aves > Charadriiformes > Laridae > Chroicocephalus > Chroicocephalus ridibundus. Next base: position 363,950 of record NW_026961444.1, read on the forward strand.
CTCAAAGACAGGGAGAGCAAGCTCTCTCTTGGCACTTTGGATGTGGGACATACAGCGAGATGTTTGCTGCTTTTGCGTTTGGCTGTTGGGAGATTTACAGCACAAAGATATCTAGTTGATTTGAAGCAGTTCCGAGAAAGTCTAAACATAATCGCCACTTCTCCCTCCTGGCACTTTCCATGTGGGAGATATAGCAGGATGTATATTGGTTTTGAGGACAACTCAATGGACAGTGTAGGGAGAAAAGTTCCTGGCTCCTTGAATGCCGTTCCTGGAGACACTGCGATCAATGTGGGAGATATGTCAAGATGTGTGTTTGTTTTGAGGACGGCTCTCTGGAGAGTCTTAGCAAAGAGGTCACAGGGATAATCAGAGCAATTCTCAGAGACACTGAGAACAAGATGGACAGTTCCCTCCTGGCACTTTCCCTGTAGGAGATACCGCAAGACGTTTCTGTAGATTGGGCACAGCGCTCTGCAGGGTGTTAGCAGAGACTTTCCCGGGACAGTGAAACCCTATGTCAGAGACACTGAGAAGAAGCCCCAATGTTCCCTCCAGGCACTTTCAGTGTGGGTGCCTTCTCCACGTGGTTCCTGGTTTCCCTGCAGCGCTGAAGAGAATGTTAGCAAAGAGGTAACCGGGACAGCGAAAACAGTACTCAAAGACAGGGAGAGCAAGCTCTCTCTTGGCACTTTGGATGTGGGACATACAGCGAGATGTTTGCTGCTTTTGCGTTTGGCTGTTGGGAGATTTACAGCACAAAGATATCTAGTTGATTTGAAGCAGTTCCGAGAAAGTCTAAACATAATCGCCACTTCTCCCTCCTGGCACTTTCCATGTGGGAGATATAGCAGGATGTATATTGGTTTTGAGGACAACTCAATGGACAGTGTAGGGAGAAAAGTTCCTGGCTCCTTGAATGCCGTTCCTGGAGACACTGCGATCAATGTGGGAGATATGTCAAGATGTGTGTTGGTTTTGAGGACGGCTCTCTGGAGAGTATTAGCAAAGAGGTCACAGGGATAATCAGAGCAATTCTCAGAGACACTGAGAACAAGATGGACAGTTCCCTCCTGGCACTTTCCCTGTAGGAGATACCGCAAGACGTTTCTGTAGATTGGGCACAGCGCTCTGCAGGGTGTTAGCAGAGACTTTCCCGGGACAGTGAAACCCTATGTCAGAGACACTGAGAAGAAGCCCCAATGTTCCCTCCAGGCACTTTCAGTGTGGGTGCCTTCTCCACGTGGTTCCTGGTTTCCCTGCAGCGCTGAAGAGAATGTTAGCAAAGAGGTAACCGGCACAGCGAAAACAGTACTCAAAGACAGGGAGAGCAAGCTCTCTCTTGGCACTTTGGATGTGGGACATACAGCGAGATGTTTGCTGCTTTTGCGTTTGGCTGTTGGGAGATTTACAGCACAAAGATATCTAGTTGATTTGAAGCAGTTCCGAGAAAGTCTAAACATAATCGCCACTTCTCCCTCCTGGCACTTTCCATGTGGGAGATATAGCAGGATGTATATTGGTTTTGAGGACAACTCAATGGACAGTGTAGGGAGAAAAGTTCCTGGCTCCTTGAATGCCGTTCCTGGAGACACTGCGATCAATGTGGGAGATATGTCAAGATGTGTGTTGGTTTTGAGGACGGCTCTCTGGAGAGTCTTAGCAAAGAGGTCACAGGGATAATCAGAGCAATTCTCAGAGACACTGAGAACAAGATGGACAGTTCCCTCCTGGCACTTTCCCTGTAGGAGATACCGCAAGACGTTTCTGTAGATTGGGCACAGCGCTCTGCAGGGTGTTAGCAGAGACTTTCCCGGGACAGTGAAACCCTATGTCAGAGACACTGAGAAGAAGCCCCAATGTTCCCTCCAGGCACTTTCAGTGTGGGTGCCTTCTCCACGTGGTTCCTGGTTTCCCTGCAGCGCTGAAGAGAATGTTAGCAAAGAGGTAACCGGCACAGCGAAAACAGTACTCAAAGACAGGGAGAGCAAGCTCTCTCTTGGCACTTTGGATGTGGGACATACAGCGAGATGTTTGCTGCTTTTGCGTTTGGCTGTTGGGAGATTTACAGCACAAAGATATCTAGTTGATTTGAAGCAGTTCCGAGAAAGTCTAAACATAATCGCCACTTCTCCCTCCTGGCACTTTCCATGTGGGAGATATAGCAGGATGTATATTGGTTTTGAGGACAACTCAATGGACAGTGTAGGGAGAAAAGTTCCTGGCTCCTTGAATGCCGTTCCTGGAGACACTGCGATCAATGTGGGAGATATGTCAAGATGTGTGTTGGTTTTGAGGACGGCTCTCTGGAGAGTCTTAGCAAAGAGGTCACAGGGATAATCAGAGCAATTCTCAGAGACACTGAGAACAAGATGGACAGTTCCCTCCTGGCACTTTCCCTGTAGGAGATACCGCAAGACGTTTCTGTAGATTGGGCACAGCGCTCTGCAGGGTGTTAGCAGAGACTTTCCCGGGACAGTGAAACCCTATGTCAGAGACACTGAGAAGAAGCCCCAATGTTCCCTCCAGGCACTTTCAGTGTGGGTGCCTTCTCCACGTGGTTCCTGGTTTCCCTGCAGCGCTGAAGAGAATGTTAGCAAAGAGGTAACCGGCACAGCGAAAACAGTACTCAAAGACAGGGAGAGCAAGCTCTCTCTTGGCACTTTGGATGTGGGACATACAGCGAGATGTTTGCTGCTTTTGCGTTTGGCTGTTGGGAGATTTACAGCACAAAGATATCTAGTTGATTTGAAGCAGTTCCGAGAAAGTCTAAACATAATCGCCACTTCTCCCTCCTGGCACTTTCCATGTGGGAGATATAGCAGGATGTATATTGGTTTTGAGGACAACTCAATGGACAGTGTAGGGAGAAAAGTTCCTGGCTCCTTGAATGCCGTTCCTGGAGACACTGCGATCAATGTGGGAGATATGTCAAGATGTGTGTTGGTTTTGAGGACGGCTCTCTGGAGAGTCTTAGCAAAGAGGTCACAGGGATAATCAGAGCAATTCTCAGAGACACTGAGAACAAGATGGACAGTTCCCTCCTGGCACTTTCCCTGTAGGAGATACCGCAAGACGTTTCTGTAGATTGGGCACAGCGCTCTGCAGGGTGTTAGCAGAGACTTTCCCGGGACAGTGAAACCCTATGTCAGAGACACTGAGAAGAAGCCCCAATGTTCCCTCCAGGCACTTTCAGTGTGGGTGCCTTCTCCACGTGGTTCCTGGTTTCCCTGCAGCGCTGAAGAGAATGTTAGCAAAGAGGTAACCGGCACAGCGAAAACAGTACTCAAAGACAGGGAGAGCAAGCTCTCTCTTGGCACTTTGGATGTGGGACATACAGCGAGATGTTTGCTGCTTTTGCGTTTGGCTGTTGGGAGATTTACAGCACAAAGATATCTAGTTGATTTGAAGCAGTTCCGAGAAAGTCTAAACATAATCGCCACTTCTCCCTCCTGGCACTTTCCATGTGGGAGATATAGCAGGATGTATATTGGTTTTGAGGACAACTCAATGGACAGTGTAGGGAGAAAAGTTCCTGGCTCCTTGAATGCCGTTCCTGGAGACACTGCGATCAATGAGGGAGATATGTCAAGATGTGTGTTGGTTTTGAGGACGGCTCTCTGGAGAGTCTTAGCAAAGAGGTCACAGGGATAATCAGAGCAATTCTCAGAGACACTGAGAACAAGATGGACAGTTCCCTCCTGGCACTTTCCCTGTAGGAGATACCGCAAGACGTTTCTGTAGATTGGGCACAGCGCTCTGCAGGGTGTTAGCAGAGACTTTCCCGGGACAGTGAAACCCTATGTCAGAGACACTGAGAAGAAGCCCCAATGTTCCCTCCAGGCACTTTCAGTGTGGGTGCCTTCTCCACGTGGTTCCTGGTTTCCCTGCAGCGCTGAAGAGAATGTTAGCAAAGAGGTAACCGGCACAGCGAAAACAGTACTCAAAGACAGGGAGAGCAAGCTCTCTCTTGGCACTTTGGATGTGGGACATACAGCGAGATGTTTGCTGCTTTTGCGTTTGGCTGTTGGGAGATTTACAGCACAAAGATATCTAGTTGATTTGAAGCAGTTCCGAGAAAGTCTAAACATAATCGCCACTTCTCCCTCCTGGCACTTTCCATGTGGGAGATATAGCAGGATGTATATTGGTTTTGAGGACAACTCAATGGACAGTGTAGGGAGAAAAGTTCCTGGCTCCTTGAATGCCGTTCCTGGAGACACTGCGATCAATGTGGGAGATATGTCAAGATGTGTGTTGGTTTTGAGGACGGCTCTCTGGAGAGTCTTAGCAAAGAGGTCACAGGGATAATCAGAGCAATTCTCAGAGACACTGAGAACAAGATGGACAGTTCCCTCCTGGCACTTTCCCTGTAGGAGATACCGCAAGACGTTTCTGTAGATTGGGCACAGCGCTCTGCAGGGTGTTAGCAGAGACTTTCCCGGGACAGTGAAACCCTATGTCAGAGACACTGAGAAGAAGCCCCAATGTTCCCTCCAGGCACTTTCAGTGTGGGTGCCTTCTCCACGTGGTTCCTGGTTTCCCTGCAGCGCTGAAGAGAATGTTAGCAAAGAGGTAACCGGCACAGCGAAAACAGTACTCAAAGACAGGGAGAGCAAGCTCTCTCTTGGCACTTTGGATGTGGGACATACAGCGAGATGTTTGCTGCTTTTGCGTTTGGCTGTTGGGAGATTTACAGCACAAAGATATCTAGTTGATTTGAAGCAGTTCCGAGAAAGTCTAAACATAATCGCCACTTCTCCCTCCTGGCACTTTCCATGTGGGAGATATAGCAGGATGTATATTGGTTTTGAGGACAACTCAATGGACAGTGTAGGGAGAAAAGTTCCTGGCTCCTTGAATGCCGTTCCTGGAGACACTGCGATCAATGTGGGAGATATGTCAAGATGTGTGTTTGTTTTGAGGACGGCTCTCTGGAGAGTCTTAGCAAAGAGGTCACAGGGATAATCAGAGCAATTCTCAGAGACACTGAGAACAAGATGGACAGTTCCCTCCTGGCACTTTCCCTGTAGGAGATACCGCAAGACGTTTCTGTAGATTGGGCACAGCGCTCTGCAGGGTGTTAGCAGAGACTTTCCCGGGACAGTGAAACCCTATGTCAGAGACACTGAGAAGAAGCCCCAATGTTCCCTCCAGGCACTTTCAGTGTGGGTGCCTTCTCCACGTGGTTCCTGGTTTCCCTGCAGCGCTGAAGAGAATGTTAGCAAAGAGGTAACCGGCACAGCGAAAACAGTACTCAAAGACAGGGAGAGCAAGCTCTCTCTTGGCACTTTGGATGTGGGACATACAGCGAGATGTTTGCTGCTTTTGCGTTTGGCTGTTGGGAGATTTACAGCACAAAGATATCTAGTTGATTTGAAGCAGTTCCGAGAAAGTCTAAACATAATCGCCACTTCTCCCTCCTGGCACTTTCCATGTGGGAGATATAGCAGGATGTATATTGGTTTTGAGGACAACTCAATGGACAGTGTAGGGAGAAAAGTTCCTGGCTCCTTGAATGCCGTTCCTGGAGACACTGCGATCAATGAGGGAGATATGTCAAGATGTGTGTTGGTTTTGAGGACGGCTCTCTGGAGAGTCTTAGCAAAGAGGTCACAGGGATAATCAGAGCAATTCTCAGAGACACTGAGAACAAGATGGACAGTTCCCTCCTGGCACTTTCCCTGTAGGAGATACCGCAAGACGTTTCTGTAGATTGGGCACAGCGCTCTGCAGGGTGTTAGCAGAGACTTTCCCGGGACAGTGAAACCCTATGTCAGAGACACTGAGAAGAAGCCCCAATGTTCCCTCCAGGCACTTTCAGTGTGGGTGCCTTCTCCACGTGGTTCCTGGTTTCCCTGCAGCGCTGAAGAGAATGTTAGCAAAGAGGTAACCGGCACAGCGAAAACAGTACTCAAAGACAGGGAGAGCAAGCTCTCTCTTGGCACTTTGGATGTGGGACATACAGCGAGATGTTTGCTGCTTTTGCGTTTGGCTGTTGGGAGATTTACAGCACAAAGATATCTAGTTGATTTGAAGCAGTTCCGAGAAAGTCTAAACATAATCGCCACTTCTCCCTCCTGGCACTTTCCATGTGGGAGATATAGCAGGATGTATATTGGTTTTGAGGACAACTCAATGGACAGTGTAGGGAGAAAAGTTCCTGGCTCCTTGAATGCCGTTCCTGGAGACACTGCGATCAATGTGGGAGATATGTCAAGATGTGTGTTGGTTTTGAGGACGGCTCTCTGGAGAGTCTTAGCAAAGAGGTCACAGGGATAATCAGAGCAATTCTCAGAGACACTGAGAACAAGATGGACAATTCCCTCCTGGCACTTTCCCTGTAGGAGATACCGCAAGACGTTTCTGTAGATTGGGCACAGCGCTCTGCAGGGTGTTAGCAGAGACTTTCCCGGGACAGTGAAACCCTATGTCAGAGACACTGAGAAGAAGCCCCAATGTTCCCTCCAGGCACTTTCAGTGTGGGTGCCTTCTCCACGTGGTTCCTGGTTTCCCTGCAGCGCTGAAGAGAATGTTAGCAAAGAGGTAACCGGCACAGCGAAAACAGTACTCAAAGACAGGGAGAGCAAGCTCTCTCTTGGCACTTTGGATGTGGGACATACAGCGAGATGTTTGCTGCTTTTGCGTTTGGCTGTTGGGAGATTTACAGCACAAAGATATCTAGTTGATTTGAAGCAGTTCCGAGAAAGTCTAAACATAATCGCCACTTCTCCCTCCTGGCACTTTCCATGTGGGAGATATAGCAGGATGTATATTGGTTTTGAGGACAACTCAATGGACAGTGTAGGGAGAAAAGTTCCTGGCTCCTTGAATGCCGTTCCTGGAGACACTGCGATCAATGTGGGAGATATGTCAAGATGTGTGTTTGTTTTGAGGACGGCTCTCTGGAGAGTCTTAGCAAAGAGGTCACAGGGATAATCAGAGCAATTCTCAGAGACACTGAGAACAAGATGGACAGTTCCCTCCTGGCACTTTCCCTGTAGGAGATACCGCAAGACGTTTCTGTAGATTGGGCACAGCGCTCTGCAGGGTGTTAGCAGAGACTTTCCCGGGACAGTGAAACCCTATGTCAGAGACACTGAGAAGAAGCCCCAATGTTCCCTCCAGGCACTTTCAGTGTGGGTGCCTTCTCCACGTGGTTCCTGGTTTCCCTGCAGCGCTGAAGAGAATGTTAGCAAAGAGGTAACCGGGACAGCGAAAACAGTACTCAAAGACAGGGAGAGCAAGCTCTCTCTTGGCACTTTGGATGTGGGACATACAGCGAGATGTTTGCTGCTTTTGCGTTTGGCTGTTGGGAGATTTACAGCACAAAGATATCTAGTTGATTTGAAGCAGTTCCGAGAAAGTCTAAACATAATCGCCACTTCTCCCTCCTGGCACTTTCCATGTGGGAGATATAGCAGGATGTATATTGGTTTTGAGGACAACTCAATGGACAGTGTAGGGAGAAAAGTTCCTGGCTCCTTGAATGCCGTTCCTGGAGACACTGCGATCAATGTGGGAGATATGTCAAGATGTGTGTTGGTTTTGAGGACGGCTCTCTGGAGAGTCTTAGCAAAGAGGTCACAGGGATAATCAGAGCAATTCTCAGAGACACTGAGAACAAGATGGACAGTTCCCTCCTGGCACTTTCCCTGTAGGAGATACCGCAAGACGTTTCTGTAGATTGGGCACAGCGCTCTGCAGGGTGTTAGCAGAGACTTTCCCGGGACAGTGAAACCCTATGTCAGAGACACTGAGAAGAAGCCCCAATGTTCCCTCCAGGCACTTTCAGTGTGGGTGCCTTCTCCACGTGGTTCCTGGTTTCCCTGCAGCGCTGAAGAGAATGTTAGCAAAGAGGTAACCGGCACAGCGAAAACAGTACTCAAAGACAGGGAGAGCAAGCTCTCTCTTGGCACTTTGGATGTGGGACATACAGCGAGATGTTTGCTGCTTTTGCGTTTGGCTGTTGGGAGATTTACAGCACAAAGATATCTAGTTGATTTGAAGCAGTTCCGAGAAAGTCTAAACATAATCGCCACTTCTCCCTCCTGGCACTTTCCATGTGGGAGATATAGCAGGATGTATATTGGTTTTGAGGACAACTCAATGGACAGTGTAGGGAGAAAAGTTCCTGGCTCCTTGAATGCCGTTCCTGGAGACACTGCGATCAATGTGGGAGATATGTCAAGATGTGTGTTGGTTTTGAGGACGGCTCTCTGGAGAGTCTTAGCAAAGAGGTCACAGGGATAATCAGAGCAATTCTCAGAGACACTGAGAACAAGATGGACAGTTCCCTCCTGGCACTTTCCCTGTAGGAGATACCGCAAGACGTTTCTGTAGATTGGGCACAGCGCTCTGCAGGGTGTTAGCAGAGACTTTCCCGGGACAGTGAAACCCTATGTCAGAGACACTGAGAAGAAGCCCCAATGTTCCCTCCAGGCACTTTCAGTGTGGGTGCCTTCTCCACGTGGTTCCTGGTTTCCCTGCAGCGCTGAAGAGAATGTTAGCAAAGAGGTAACCGGCACAGCGAAAACAGTACTCAAAGACAGGGAGAGCAAGCTCTCTCTTGGCACTTTGGATGTGGGACATACAGCGAGATGTTTGCTGCTTTTGCGTTTGGCTGTTGGGAGATTTACAGCACAAAGATATCTAGTTGATTTGAAGCAGTTCCGAGAAAGTCTAAACATAATCGCCACTTCTCCCTCCTGGCACTTTCCATGTGGGAGATATAGCAGGATGTATATTGGTTTTGAGGACAACTCAATGGACAGTGTAGGGAGAAAAGTTCCTGGCTCCTTGAATGCCGTTCCTGGAGACACTGCGATCAATGTGGGAGATATGTCAAGATGTGTGTTGGTTTTGAGGACGGCTCTCTGGAGAGTCTTAGCAAAGAGGTCACAGGGATAATCAGAGCAATTCTCAGAGACACTGAGAACAAGATGGACAGTTCCCTCCTGGCACTTTCCCTGTAGGAGATACCGCAAGACGTTTCTGTAGATTGGGCACAGCGCTCTGCAGGGTGTTAGCAGAGACTTTCCCGGGACAGTGAAACCCTATGTCAGAGACACTGAGAAGAAGCCCCAATGTTCCCTCCAGGCACTTTCAGTGTGGGTGCCTTCTCCACGTGGTTCCTGGTTTCCCTGCAGCGCTGAAGAGAATGTTAGCAAAGAGGTAACCGGCACAGCGAAAACAGTACTCAAAGACAGGGAGAGCAAGCTCTCTCTTGGCACTTTGGATGTGGGACATACAGCGAGATGTTTGCTGCTTTTGCGTTTGGCTGTTGGGAGATTTACAGCACAAAGATATCTAGTTGATTTGAAGCAGTTCCGAGAAAGTCTAAACATAATCGCCACTTCTCCCTCCTGGCACTTTCCATGTGGGAGATATAGCAGGATGTATATTGGTTTTGAGGACAACTCAATGGACAGTGTAGGGAGAAAAGTTCCTGGCTCCTTGAATGCCGTTCCTGGAGACACTGCGATCAATGTGGGAGATATGTCAAGATGTGTGTTGGTTTTGAGGACGGCTCTCTGGAGAGTCTTAGCAAAGAGGTCACAGGGATAATCAGAGCAATTCTCAGAGACACTGAGAACAAGATGGACAGTTCCCTCCTGGCACTTTCCCTGTAGGAGATACCGCAAGACGTTTCTGTAGATTGGGCACAGCGCTCTGCAGGGTGTTAGCAGAGACTTTCCCGGGACAGTGAAACCCTATGTCAGAGACACTGAGAAGAAGCCCCAATGTTCCCTCCAGGCACTTTCAGTGTGGGTGCCTTCTCCACGTGGTTCCTGGTTTCCCTGCAGCGCTGAAGAGAATGTTAGCAAAGAGGTAACCGGCACAGCGAAAACAGTACTCAAAGACAGGGAGAGCAAGCTCTCTCTTGGCACTTTGGATGTGGGACATACAGCGAGATGTTTGCTGCTTTTGCGTTTGGCTGTTGGGAGATTTACAGCACAAAGATATCTAGTTGATTTGAAGCAGTTCCGAGAAAGTCTAAACATAATCGCCACTTCTCCCTCCTGGCACTTTCCATGTGGGAGATATAGCAGGATGTATATTGGTTTTGAGGACAACTCAATGGACAGTGTAGGGAGAAAAGTTCCTGGCTCCTTGAATGCCGTTCCTGGAGACACTGCGATCAATGAGGGAGATATGTCAAGATGTGTGTTGGTTTTGAGGACGGCTCTCTGGAGAGTCTTAGCAAAGAGGTCACAGGGATAATCAGAGCAATTCTCAGAGACACTGAGAACAAGATGGACAGTTCCCTCCTGGCACTTTCCCTGTAGGAGATACCGCAAGACGTTTCTGTAGATTGGGCACAGCGCTCTGCAGGGTGTTAGCAGAGACTTTCCCGGGACAGTGAAACCCTATGTCAGAGACACTGAGAAGAAGCCCCAATGTTCCCTCCAGGCACTTTCAGTGTGGGTGCCTTCTCCACGTGGTTCCTGGTTTCCCTGCAGCGCTGAAGAGAATGTTAGCAAAGAGGTAACCGGCACAGCGAAAACAGTACTCAAAGACAGGGAGAGCAAGCTCTCTCTTGGCACTTTGGATGTGGGACATACAGCGAGATGTTTGCTGCTTTTGCGTTTGGCTGTTGGGAGATTTACAGCACAAAGATATCTAGTTGATTTGAAGCAGTTCCGAGAAAGTCTAAACATAATCGCCACTTCTCCCTCCTGGCACTTTCCATGTGGGAGATATAGCAGGATGTATATTGGTTTTGAGGACAACTCAATGGACAGTGTAGGGAGAAAAGTTCCTGGCTCCTTGAATGCCGTTCCTGGAGACACTGCGATCAATGTGGGAGATATGTCAAGATGTGTGTTGGTTTTGAGGACGGCTCTCTGGAGAGTCTTAGCAAAGAGGTCACAGGGATAATCAGAGCAATTCTCAGAGACACTGAGAACAAGATGGACAGTTCCCTCCTGGCACTTTCCCTGTAGGAGATACCGCAAGACGTTTCTGTAGATTGGGCACAGCGCTCTGCAGGGTGTTAGCAGAGACTTTCCCGGGACAGTGAAACCCTATGTCAGAGACACTGAGAAGAAGCCCCAATGTTCCCTCCAGGCACTTTCAGTGTGGGTGCCTTCTCCACGTGGTTCCTGGTTTCCCTGCAGCGCTGAAGAGAATGTTAGCAAAGAGGTAACCGGCACAGCGAAAACAGTACTCAAAGACAGGGAGAGCAAGCTCTCTCTTGGCACTTTGGATGTGGGACATACAGCGAGATGTTTGCTGCTTTTGCGTTTGGCTGTTGGGAGATTTACAGCACAAAGATATCTAGTTGATTTGAAGCAGTTCCGAGAAAGTCTAAACATAATCGCCACTTCTCCCTCCTGGCACTTTCCATGTGGGAGATATAGCAGGATGTATATTGGTTTTGAGGACAACTCAATGGACAGTGTAGGGAGAAAAGTTCCTGGCTCCTTGAATGCCGTTCCTGGAGACACTGCGATCAATGTGGGAGATATGTCAAGATGTGTGTTTGTTTTGAGGACGGCTCTCTGGAGAGTCTTAGCAAAGAGGTCACAGGGATAATCAGAGCAATTCTCAGAGACACTGAGAACAAGATGGACAGTTCCCTCCTGGCACTTTCCCTGTAGGAGATACCGCAAGACGTTTCTGTAGATTGGGCACAGCGCTCTGCAGGGTGTTAGCAGAGACTTTCCCGGGACAGTGAAACCCTATGTCAGAGACACTGAGAAGAAGCCCCAATGTTCCCTCCAGGCACTTTCAGTGTGGGTGCCTTCTCCACGTGGTTCCTGGTTTCCCTGCAGCGCTGAAGAGAATGTTAGCAAAGAGGTAACCGGCACAGCGAAAACAGTACTCAAAGACAGGGAGAGCAAGCTCTCTCTTGGCACTTTGGATGTGGGACATACAGCGAGATGTTTGCTGCTTTTGCGTTTGGCTGTTGGGAGATTTACAGCACAAAGATATCTAGTTGATTTGAAGCAGTTCCGAGAAAGTCTAAACATAATCGCCACTTCTCCCTCCTGGCACTTTCCATGTGGGAGATATAGCAGGATGTATATTGGTTTTGAGGACAACTCAATGGACAGTGTAGGGAGAAAAGTTCCTGGCTCCTTGAATGCCGTTCCTGGAGACACTGCGATCAATGTGGGAGATATGTCAAGATGTGTGTTGGTTTTGAGGACGGCTCTCTGGAGAGTCTTAGCAAAGAGGTCACAGGGATAATCAGAGCAATTCTCAGAGACACTGAGAACAAGATGGACAGTTCCCTCCTGGCACTTTCCCTGTAGGAGATACCGCAAGACGTTTCTGTAGATTGGGCACAGCGCTCTGCAGGGTGTTAGCAGAGACTTTCCCGGGACAGTGAAACCCTATGTCAGAGACACTGAGAAGAAGCCCCAATGTTCCCTCCAGGCACTTTCAGTGTGGGTGCCTTCTCCACGTGGTTCCTGGTTTCCCTGCAGCGCTGAAGAGAATGTTAGCAAAGAGGTAACCGGGACAGTGAAAACAGTACTCAAAGACAGGGAGAGCAAGCTCTCTCTTGGCACTTTGGATGTGGGACATACAGCGAGATGTTTGCTGCTTTTGCGTTTGGCTGTTGGGAGATTTACAGCACAAAGATATCTAGTTGATTTGAAGCAGTTCCGAGAAAGTCTAAACATAATCGCCACTTCTCCCTCCTGGCACTTTCCATGTGGGAGATATAGCAGGATGTATATTGGTTTTGAGGACAACTCAATGGACAGTGTAGGGAGAAAAGTTCCTGGCTCCTTGAATGCCGTTCCTGGAGACACTGCGATCAATGTGGGAGATATGTCAAGATGTGTGTTTGTTTTGAGGACGGCTCTCTGGAGAGTCTTAGCAAAGAGGTCACAGGGATAATCAGAGCAATTCTCAGAGACACTGAGAACAAGATGGACAGTTCCCTCCTGGCACTTTCCCTGTAGGAGATACCGCAAGACGTTTCTGTAGATTGGGCACAGCGCTCTGCAGGGTGTTAGCAGAGACTTTCCCGGGACAGTGAAACCCTATGTCAGAGACACTGAGAAGAAGCCCCAATGTTCCCTCCAGGCACTTTCAGTGTGGGTGCCTTCTCCACGTGGTTCCTGGTTTCCCTGCAGCGCTGAAGAGAATGTTAGCAAAGAGGTAACCGGGACAGCGAAAACAGTACTCAAAGACAGGGAGAGCAAGCTCTCTCTTGGCACTTTGGATGTGGGACATACAGCGAGATGTTTGCTGCTTTTGCGTTTGGCTGTTGGGAGATTTACAGCACAAAGATATCTAGTTGATTTGAAGCAGTTCCGAGAAAGTCTAAACATAATCGCCACTTCTCCCTCCTGGCACTTTCCATGTGGGAGATATAGCAGGATGTATATTGGTTTTGAGGACAACTCAATGGACAGTGTAGGGAGAAAAGTTCCTGGCTCCTTGAATGCCGTTCCTGGAGACACTGCGATCAATGTGGGAGATATGTCAAGATGTGTGTTGGTTTTGAGGACGGCTCTCTGGAGAGTCTTAGCAAAGAGGTCACAGGGATAATCAGAGCAATTCTCAGAGACACTGAGAACAAGCTCGACAGTTCCCTCCTGGCACTTTCCCTGTAGGAGATACCGCAAGACGTTTCTGTAGATTGGGCACAGCGCTCTGCAGGGTGTTAGCAGAGACTTTCCCGGGACAGTGAAACCCTATGTCAGAGACACTGAGAAGAAGCCCCAATGTTCCCTCCAGGCACTTTCAGTGTGGGTGCCTTCTCCACGTGGTTCCTGGTTTCCCTGCAGCGCTGAAGAGAATGTTAGCAAAGAGGTAACCGGGACAGCGAAAACAGTACTCAAAGACAGGGAGAGCAAGCTCTCTCTTGGCACTTTGGATGTGGGACATACAGCGAGATGTTTGCTGCTTTTGCGTTTGGCTGTTGGGAGATTTACAGCACAAAGATATCTAGTTGATTTGAAGCAGTTCCGAGAAAGTCTAAACATAATCGCCACTTCTCCCTCCTGGCACTTTCCATGTGGGAGATATAGCAGGATGTATATTGGTTTTGAGGACAACTCAATGGACAGTGTAGGGAGAAAAGTTCCTGGCTCCTTGAATGCCGTTCCTGGAGACACTGCGATCAATGTGGGAGATATGTCAAGATGTGTGTTTGTTTTGAGGACGGCTCTCTGGAGAGTCTTAGCAAAGAGGTCACAGGGATAATCAGAGCAATTCTCAGAGACACTGAGAACAAGATGGACAGTTCCCTCCTGGCACTTTCCCTGTAGGAGATACCGCAAGACGTTTCTGTAGATTGGGCACAGCGCTCTGCAGGGTGTTAGCAGAGACTTTCCCGGGACAGTGAAACCCTATGTCAGAGACACTGAGAAGAAGCCCCAATGTTCCCTCCAGGCACTTTCAGTGTGGGTGCCTTCTCCACGTGGTTCCTGGTTTCCCTGCAGCGCTGAAGAGAATGTTAGCAAAGAGGTAACCGGGACAGCGAAAACAGTACTCAAAGACAGGGAGAGCAAGCTCTCTCTTGGCACTTTGGATGTGGGACATACAGCGAGATGTTTGCTGCTTTTGCGTTTGGCTGTTGGGAGATTTACAGCACAAAGATATCTAGTTGATTTGAAGCAGTTCCGAGAAAGTCTAAACATAATCGCCACTTCTCCCTCCTGGCACTTTCCATGTGGGAGATATAGCAGGATGTATATTGGTTTTGAGGACAACTCAATGGACAGTGTAGGGAGAAAAGTTCCTGGCTCCTTGAATGCCGTTCCTGGAGACACTGCGATCAATGTGGGAGATATGTCAAGATGTGTGTTTGTTTTGAGGACGGCTCTCTGGAGAGTCTTAGCAAAGAGGTCACAGGGATAATCAGAGCAATTCTCAGAGACACTGAGAACAAGATGGACAGTTCCCTCCTGGCACTTTCCCTGTAGGAGATACCGCAAGACGTTTCTGTAGATTGGGCACAGCGCTCTGCAGGGTGTTAGCAGAGACTTTCCCGGGACAGTGAAACCCTATGTCAGAGACACTGAGAAGAAGCCCCAATGTTCCCTCCAGGCACTTTCAGTGTGGGTGCCTTCTCCACGTGGTTCCTGGTTTCCCTGCAGCGCTGAAGAGAATGTTAGCAAAGAGGTAACCGGCACAGCGAAAACAGTACTCAAAGACAGGGAGAGCAAGCTCTCTCTTGGCACTTTGGATGTGGGACATACAGCGAGATGTTTGCTGCTTTTGCGTTTGGCTGTTGGGAGATTTACAGCACAAAGATATCTAGTTGATTTGAAGCAGTTCCGAGAAAGTCTAAACATAATCGCCACTTCTCCCTCCTGGCACTTTCCATGTGGGAGATATAGCAGGATGTATATTGGTTTTGAGGACAACTCAATGGACAGTGTAGGGAGAAAAGTTCCTGGCTCCTTGAATGCCGTTCCTGGAGACACTGCGATCAATGTGGGAGATATGTCAAGATGTGTGTTGGTTTTGAGGACGGCTCTCTGGAGAGTCTTAGCAAAGAGGTCACAGGGATAATCAGAGCAATTCTCAGAGACACTGAGAACAAGCTCGACAGTTCCCTCCTGGCACTTTCCCTGTAGGAGATACCGCAAGACGTTTCTGTAGATTGGGCACAGCGCTCTGCAGGGTGTTAGCAGAGACTTTCCCGGGACAGTGAAACCCTATGTCAGAGACACTGAGAAGAAGCCCCAATGTTCCCTCCAGGCACTTTCAGTGTGGGTGCCTTCTCCACGTGGTTCCTGGTTTCCCTGCAGCGCTGAAGAGAATGTTAGCAAAGAGGTAACCGGCACAGCGAAAACAGTACTCAAAGACAGGGAGAGCAAGCTCTCTCTTGGCACTTTGGATGTGGGACATACAGCGAGATGTTTGCTGCTTTTGCGTTTGGCTGTTGGGAGATTTACAGCACAAAGATATCTAGTTGATTTGAAGCAGTTCCGAGAAAGTCTAAACATAATCGCCACTTCTCCCTCCTGGCACTTTCCATGTGGGAGATATAGCAGGATGTATATTGGTTTTGAGGACAACTCAATGGACAGTGTAGGGAGAAAAGTTCCTGGCTCCTTGAATGCCGTTCATGGAGACACTGCGATCAATGTGGGAGATATGTCAAGATGTGTGTTTGTTTTGAGGACGGCTCTCTGGAGAGTCTTAGCAAAGAGGTCACAGGGATAATCAGAGCAATTCTCAGAGACACTGAGAACAAGATGGACAGTTCCCTCCTGGCACTTTCCCTGTAGGAGATACCGCAAGACGTTTCTGTAGATTGGGCACAGCGCTCTGCAGGGTGTTAGCAGAGACTTTCCCGGGACAGTGAAACCCTATGTCAGAGACACTGAGAAGAAGCCCCAATGTTCCCTCCAGGCACTTTCAGTGTGGGTGCCTTCTCCACGTGGTTCCTGGTTTCCCTGCAGCGCTGAAGAGAATGTTAGCAAAGAGGTAACCGGCACAGCGAAAACAGTACTCAAAGACAGGGAGAGCAAGCTCTCTCTTGGCACTTTGGATGTGGGACATACAGCGAGATGTTTGCTGCTTTTGCGTTTGGCTGTTGGGAGATTTACAGCACAAAGATATCTAGTTGATTTGAAGCAGTTCCGAGAAAGTCTAAACATAATCGCCACTTCTCCCTCCTGGCACTTTCCATGTGGGAGATATAGCAGGATGTATATTGGTTTTGAGGACAACTCAATGGACAGTGTAGGGAGAAAAGTTCCTGGCTCCTTGAATGCCGTTCCTGGAGACACTGCGATCAATGTGGGAGATATGTCAAGATGTGTGTTTGTTTTGAGGACGGCTCTCTGGAGAGTCTTAGCAAAGAGGTCACAGGGATAATCAGAGCAATTCTCAGAGACACTGAGAACAAGATGGACAGTTCCCTCCTGGCACTTTCCCTGTAGGAGATACCGCAAGACGTTTCTGTAGATTGGGCACAGCGCTCTGCAGGGTGTTAGCAGAGACTTTCCCGGGACAGTGAAACCCTATGTCAGAGACACTGAGAAGAAGCCCCAATGTTCCCTCCAGGCACTTTCAGTGTGGGTGCCTTCTCCACGTGGTTCCTGGTTTCCCTGCAGCGCTGAAGAGAATGTTAGCAAAGAGGTAACCGGCACAGCGAAAACAGTACTCAAAGACAGGGAGAGCAAGCTCTCTCTTGGCACTTTGGATGTGGGACATACAGCGAGATGTTTGCTGCTTTTGCGTTTGGCTGTTGGGAGATTTACAGCACAAAGATATCTAGTTGATTTGAAGCAGTTCCGAGAAAGTCTAAACATAATCGCCACTTCTCCCTCCTGGCACTTTCCATGTGGGAGATATAGCAGGATGTATATTGGTTTTGAGGACAACTCAATGGACAGTGTAGGGAGAAAAGTTCCTGGCTCCTTGAATGCCGTTCATGGAGACACTGCGATCAATGTGGGAGATATGTCAAGATGTGTGTTTGTTTTGAGGACGGCTCTCTGGAGAGTCTTAGCAAAGAGGTCACAGGGATAATCAGAGCAATTCTCAGAGACACTGAGAACAAGATGGACAGTTCCCTCCTGGCACTTTCCCTGTAGGAGATACCGCAAGACGTTTCTGTAGATTGGGCACAGCGCTCTGCAGGGTGTTAGCAGAGACTTTCCCGGGACAGTGAAACCCTATGTCAGAGACACTGAGAAGAAGCCCCAATGTTCCCTCCAGGCACTTTCAGTGTGGGTGCCTTCTCCACGTGGTTCCTGGTTTCCCTGCAGCGCTGAAGAGAATGTTAGCAAAGAGGTAACCGGCACAGCGAAAACAGTACTCAAAGACAGGGAGAGCAAGCTCTCTCTTGGCACTTTGGATGTGGGACATACAGCGAGATGTTTGCTGCTTTTGCGTTTGGCTGTTGGGAGATTTACAGCACAAAGATATCTAGTTGATTTGAAGCAGTTCCGAGAAAGTCTAAACATAATCGCCACTTCTCCCTCCTGGCACTTTCCATGTGGGAGATATAGCAGGATGTATATTGGTTTTGAGGACAACTCAATGGACAGTGTAGGGAGAAAAGTTCCTGGCTCCTTGAATGCCGTTCATGGAGACACTGCGATCAATGTGGGAGATATGTCAAGATGTGTGTTTGTTTTGAGGACGGCTCTCTGGAGAGTCTTAGCAAAGAGGTCACAGGGATAATCAGAGCAATTCTCAGAGACACTGAGAACAAGATGGACAGTTCCCTCCTGGCACTTTCCCTGTAGGAGATACCGCAAGACGTTTCTGTAGATTGGGCACAGCGCTCTGCAGGGTGTTAGCAGAGACTTTCCCGGGACAGTGAAACCCTATGTCAGAGACACTGAGAAGAAGCCCCAATGTTCCCTCCAGGCACTTTCAGTGTGGGTGCCTTCTCCACGTGGTTCCTGGTTTCCCTGCAGCGCTGAAGAGAATGTTAGCAAAGAGGTAACCGGGACAGCGAAAACAGTACTCAAAGACAGGGAGAGCAAGCTCTCTCTTGGCACTTTGGATGTGGGACATACAGCGAGATGTTTGCTGCTTTTGCGTTTGGCTGTTGGGAGATTTACAGCACAAAGATATCTAGTTGATTTGAAGCAGTTCCGAGAAAGTCTAAACATAATCGCCACTTCTCCCTCCTGGCACTTTCCATGTGGGAGATATAGCAGGATGTATATTGGTTTTGAGGACAACTCAATGGACAGTGTAGGGAGAAAAGTTCCTGGCTCCTTGAATGCCGTTCCTGGAGACACTGCGATCAATGTGGGAGATATGTCAAGATGTGTGTTTGTTTTGAGGACGGCTCTCTGGAGAGTCTTAGCAAAGAGGTCACAGGGATAATCAGAGCAATTCTCAGAGACACTGAGAACAAGATGGACAGTTCCCTCCTGGCACTTTCCCTGTAGGAGATACCGCAAGACGTTTCTGTAGATTGGGCACAGCGCTCTGCAGGGTGTTAGCAGAGACTTTCCCGGGACAGTGAAACCCTATGTCAGAGACACTGAGAAGAAGCCCCAATGTTCCCTCCAGGCACTTTCAGTGTGGGTGCCTTCTCCACGTGGTTCCTGGTTTCCCTGCAGCGCTGAAGAGAATGTTAGCAAAGAGGTAACCGGGACAGCGAAAACAGTACTCAAAGACAGGGAGAGCAAGCTCTCTCTTGGCACTTTGGATGTGGGACATACAGCGAGATGTTTGCTGCTTTTGCGTTTGGCTGTTGGGAGATTTACAGCACAAAGATATCTAGTTGATTTGAAGCAGTTCCGAGAAAGTCTAAACATAATCGCCACTTCTCCCTCCTGGCACTTTCCATGTGGGAGATATAGCAGGATGTATATTGGTTTTGAGGACAACTCAATGGACAGTGTAGGGAGAAAAGTTCCTGGCTCCTTGAATGCCGTTCCTGGAGACACTGCGATCAATGTGGGAGATATGTCAAGATGTGTGTTGGTTTTGAGGACGGCTCTCTGGAGAGTCTTAGCAAAGAGGTCACAGGGATAATCAGAGCAATTCTCAGAGACACTGAGAACAAGATGGACAGTTCCCTCCTGGCACTTTCCCTGTAGGAGATACCGCAAGACGTTTCTGTAGATTGGGCACAGCGCTCTGCAGGGTGTTAGCAGAGACTTTCCCGGGACAGTGAAACCCTATGTCAGAGACACTGAGAAGAAGCCCCAATGTTCCCTCCAGGCACTTTCAGTGTGGGTGCCTTCTCCACGTGGTTCCTGGTTTCCCTGCAGCGCTGAAGAGAATGTTAGCAAAGAGGTAACCGGCACAGCGAAAACAGTACTCAAAGACAGGGAGAGCAAGCTCTCTCTTGGCACTTTGGATGTGGGACATACAGCGAGATGTTTGCTGCTTTTGCGTTTGGCTGTTGGGAGATTTACAGCACAAAGATATCTAGTTGATTTGAAGCAGTTCCGAGAAAGTCTAAACATAATCGCCACTTCTCCCTCCTGGCACTTTCCATGTGGGAGATATAGCAGGATGTATATTGGTTTTGAGGACAACTCAATGGACAGTGTAGGGAGAAAAGTTCCTGGCTCCTTGAATGCCGTTCCTGGAGACACTGCGATCAATGTGGGAGATATGTCAAGATGTGTGTTGGTTTTGAGGACGGCTCTCTGGAGAGTCTTAGCAAAGAGGTCACAGGGATAATCAGAGCAATTCTCAGAGACACTGAGAACAAGATGGACAGTTCCCTCCTGGCACTTTCCCTGTAGGAGATACCGCAAGACGTTTCTGTAGATTGGGCACAGCGCTCTGCAGGGTGTTAGCAGAGACTTTCCCGGGACAGTGAAACCCTATGTCAGAGACACTGAGAAGAAGCCCCAATGTTCCCTCCAGGCACTTTCAGTGTGGGTGCCTTCTCCACGTGGTTCCTGGTTTCCCTGCAGCGCTGAAGAGAATGTTAGCAAAGAGGTAACCGGCACAGCGAAAACAGTACTCAAAGACAGGGAGAGCAAGCTCTCTCTTGGCACTTTGGATGTGGGACATACAGCGAGATGTTTGCTGCTTTTGCGTTTGGCTGTTGGGAGATTTACAGCACAAAGATATCTAGTTGATTTGAAGCAGTTCCGAGAAAGTCTAAACATAATCGCCACTTCTCCCTCCTGGCACTTTCCATGTGGGAGATATAGCAGGATGTATATTGGTTTTGAGGACAACTCAATGGACAGTGTAGGGAGAAAAGTTCCTGGCTCCTTGAATGCCGTTCCTGGAGACACTGCGATCAATGTGGGAGATATGTCAAGATGTGTGTTGGTTTTGAGGACGGCTCTCTGGAGAGTCTTAGCAAAGAGGTCACAGGGATAATCAGAGCAATTCTCAGAGACACTGAGAACAAGATGGACAGTTCCCTCCTGGCACTTTCCCTGTAGGAGATACCGCAAGACGTTTCTGTAGATTGGGCACAGCGCTCTGCAGGGTGTTAGCAGAGACTTTCCCGGGACAGTGAAACCCTATGTCAGAGACACTGAGAAGAAGCCCCAATGTTCCCTCCAGGCACTTTCAGTGTGGGTGCCTTCTCCACGTGGTTCCTGGTTTCCCTGCAGCGCTGAAGAGAATGTTAGCAAAGAGGTAACCGGGACAGCGAAAACAGTACTCAAAGACAGGGAGAGCAAGCTCTCTCTTGGCACTTTGGATGTGGGACATACAGCGAGATGTTTGCTGCTTTTGCGTTTGGCTGTTGGGAGATTTACAGCACAAAGATATCTAGTTGATTTGAAGCAGTTCCGAGAAAGTCTAAACATAATCGCCACTTCTCCCTCCTGGCACTTTCCATGTGGGAGATATAGCAGGATGTATATTGGTTTTGAGGACAACTCAATGGACAGTGTAGGGAGAAAAGTTCCTGGCTCCTTGAATGCCGTTCCTGGAGACACTGCGATCAATGTGGGAGATATGTCAAGATGTGTGTTTGTTTTGAGGACGGCTCTCTGGAGAGTCTTAGCAAAGAGGTCACAGGGATAATCAGAGCAATTCTCAGAGACACTGAGAACAAGATGGACAGTTCCCTCCTGGCACTTTCCCTGTAGGAGATACCGCAAGACGTTTCTGTAGATTGGGCACAGCGCTCTGCAGGGTGTTAGCAGAGACTTTCCCGGGACAGTGAAACCCTATGTCAGAGACACTGAGAAGAAGCCCCAATGTTCCCTCCAGGCACTTTCAGTGTGGGTGCCTTCTCCACGTGGTTCCTGGTTTCCCTGCAGCGCTGAAGAGAATGTTAGCAAAGAGGTAACCGGCACAGCGAAAACAGTACTCAAAGACAGGGAGAGCAAGCTCTCTCTTGGCACTTTGGATGTGGGACATACAGCGAGATGTTTGCTGCTTTTGCGTTTGGCTGTTGGGAGATTTACAGCACAAAGATATCTAGTTGATTTGAAGCAGTTCCGAGAAAGTCTAAACATAATCGCCACTTCTCCCTCCTGGCACTTTCCATGTGGGAGATATAGCAGGATGTATATTGGTTTTGAGGACAACTCAATGGACAGTGTAGGGAGAAAAGTTCCTGGCTCCTTGAATGCCGTTCCTGGAGACACTGCGATCAATGTGGGAGATATGTCAAGATGTGTGTTGGTTTTGAGGACGGCTCTCTGGAGAGTCTTAGCAAAGAGGTCACAGGGATAATCAGAGCAATTCTCAGAGACACTGAGAACAAGATGGACAGTTCCCTCCTGGCACTTTCCCTGTAGGAGATACCGCAAGACGTTTCTGTAGATTGGGCACAGCGCTCTGCAGGGTGTTAGCAGAGACTTTCCCGGGACAGTGAAACCCTATGTCAGAGACACTGAGAAGAAGCCCCAATGTTCCCTCCAGGCACTTTCAGTGTGGGTGCCTTCTCCACGTGGTTCCTGGTTTCCCTGCAGCGCTGAAGAGAATGTTAGCAAAGAGGTAACCGGCACAGCGAAAACAGTACTCAAAGACAGGGAGAGCAAGCTCTCTCTTGGCACTTTGGATGTGGGACATACAGCGAGATGTTTGCTGCTTTTGCGTTTGGCTGTTGGGAGATTTACAGCACAAAGATATCTAGTTGATTTGAAGCAGTTCCGAGAAAGTCTAAACATAATCGCCACTTCTCCCTCCTGGCACTTTCCATGTGGGAGATATAGCAGGATGTATATTGGTTTTGAGGACAACTCAATGGACAGTGTAGGGAGAAAAGTTCCTGGCTCCTTGAATGCCGTTCCTGGAGACACTGCGATCAATGTGGGAGATATGTCAAGATGTGTGTTGGTTTTGAGGACGGCTCTCTGGAGAGTCTTAGCAAAGAGGTCACAGGGATAATCAGAGCAATTCTCAGAGACACTGAGAACAAGATGGACAGTTCCCTCCTGGCACTTTCCCTGTAGGAGATACCGCAAGACGTTTCTGTAGATTGGGCACAGCGCTCTGCAGGGTGTTAGCAGAGACTTTCCCGGGACAGTGAAACCCTATGTCAGAGACACTGAGAAGAAGCCCCAATGTTCCCTCCAGGCACTTTCAGTGTGGGTGCCTTCTCCACGTGGTTCCTGGTTTCCCTGCAGCGCTGAAGAGAATGTTAGCAAAGAGGTAACCGGCACAGCGAAAACAGTACTCAAAGACAGGGAGAGCAAGCTCTCTCTTGGCACTTTGGATGTGGGACATACAGCGAGATGTTTGCTGCTTTTGCGTTTGGCTGTTGGGAGATTTACAGCACAAAGATATCTAGTTGATTTGAAGCAGTTCCGAGAAAGTCTAAACATAATCGCCACTTCTCCCTCCTGGCACTTTCCATGTGGGAGATATAGCAGGATGTATATTGGTTTTGAGGACAACTCAATGGACAGTGTAGGGAGAAAAGTTCCTGGCTCCTTGAATGCCGTTCCTGGAGACACTGCGATCAATGTGGGAGATATGTCAAGATGTGTGTTTGTTTTGAGGACGGCTCTCTGGAGAGTCTTAGCAAAGAGGTCACAGGGATAATCAGAGCAATTCTCAGAGACACTGAGAACAAGATGGACAGTTCCCTCCTGGCACTTTCCCTGTAGGAGATACCGCAAGACGTTTCTGTAGATTGGGCACAGCGCTCTGCAGGGTGTTAGCAGAGACTTTCCCGGGACAGTGAAACCCTATGTCAGAGACACTGAGAAGAAGCCCCAATGTTCCCTCCAGGCACTTTCAGTGTGGGTGCCTTCTCCACGTGGTTCCTGGTTTCCCTGCAGCGCTGAAGAGAATGTTAGCAAAGAGGTAACCGGCACAGCGAAAACAGTACTCAAAGACAGGGAGAGCAAGCTCTCTCTTGGCACTTTGGATGTGGGACATACAGCGAGATGTTTGCTGCTTTTGCGTTTGGCTGTTGGGAGATTTACAGCACAAAGATATCTAGTTGATTTGAAGCAGTTCCGAGAAAGTCTAAACATAATCGCCACTTCTCCCTCCTGGCACTTTCCATGTGGGAGATATAGCAGGATGTATATTGGTTTTGAGGACAACTCAATGGACAGTGTAGGGAGAAAAGTTCCTGGCTCCTTGAATGCCGTTCCTGGAGACACTGCGATCAATGTGGGAGATATGTCAAGATGTGTGTTGGTTTTGAGGACGGCTCTCTGGAGAGTCTTAGCAAAGAGGTCACAGGGATAATCAGAGCAATTCTCAGAGACACTGAGAACAAGATGGACAGTTCCCTCCTGGCACTTTCCCTGTAGGAGATACCGCAAGACGTTTCTGTAGATTGGGCACAGCGCTCTGCAGGGTGTTAGCAGAGACTTTCCCGGGACAGTGAAACCCTATGTCAGAGACACTGAGAAGAAGCCCCAATGTTCCCTCCAGGCACTTTCAGTGTGGGTGCCTTCTCCACGTGGTTCCTGGTTTCCCTGCAGCGCTGAAGAGAATGTTAGCAAAGAGGTAACCGGCACAGCGAAAACAGTACTCAAAGACAGGGAGAGCAAGCTCTCTCTTGGCACTTTGGATGTGGGACATACAGCGAGATGTTTGCTGCTTTTGCGTTTGGCTGTTGGGAGATTTACAGCACAAAGATATCTAGTTGATTTGAAGCAGTTCCGAGAAAGTCTAAACATAATCGCCACTTCTCCCTCCTGGCACTTTCCATGTGGGAGATATAGCAGGATGTATATTGGTTTTGAGGACAACTCAATGGACAGTGTAGGGAGAAAAGTTCCTGGCTCCTTGAATGCCGTTCCTGGAGACACTGCGATCAATGTGGGAGATATGTCAAGATGTGTGTTGGTTTTGAGGACGGCTCTCTGGAGAGTCTTAGCAAAGAGGTCACAGGGATAATCAGAGCAATTCTCAGAGACACTGAGAACAAGATGGACAGTTCCCTCCTGGCACTTTCCCTGTAGGAGATACCGCAAGACGTTTCTGTAGATTGGGCACAGCGCTCTGCAGGGTGTTAGCAGAGACTTTCCCGGGACAGTGAAACCCTATGTCAGAGACACTGAGAAGAAGCCCCAATGTTCCCTCCAGGCACTTTCAGTGTGGGTGCCTTCTCCACGTGGTTCCTGGTTTCCCTGCAGCGCTGAAGAGAATGTTAGCAAAGAGGTAACCGGGACAGCGAAAACAGTACTCAAAGACAGGGAGAGCAAGCTCTCTCTTGGCACTTTGGATGTGGGACATACAGCGAGATGTTTGCTGCTTTTGCGTTTGGCTGTTGGGAGATTTACAGCACAAAGATATCTAGTTGATTTGAAGCAGTTCCGAGAAAGTCTAAACATAATCGCCACTTCTCCCTCCTGGCACTTTCCATGTGGGAGATATAGCAGGATGTATATTGGTTTTGAGGACAACTCAATGGACAGTGTAGGGAGAAAAGTTCCTGGCTCCTTGAATGCCGTTCCTGGAGACACTGCGATCAATGTGGGAGATATGTCAAGATGTGTGTTGGTTTTGAGGACGGCTCTCTGGAGAGTCTTAGCAAAGAGGTCACAGGGATAATCAGAGCAATTCTCAGAGACACTGAGAACAAGATGGACAGTTCCCTCCTGGCACTTTCCCTGTAGGAGATACCGCAAGACGTTTCTGTAGATTGGGCACAGCGCTCTGCAGGGTGTTAGCAGAGACTTTCCCGGGACAGTGAAACCCTATGTCAGAGACACTGAGAAGAAGCCCCAATGTTCCCTCCAGGCACTTTCAGTGTGGGTGCCTTCTCCACGTGGTTCCTGGTTTCCCTGCAGCGCTGAAGAGAATGTTAGCAAAGAGGTAACCGGGACAGCGAAAACAGTACTCAAAGACAGGGAGAGCAAGCTCTCTCTTGGCACTTTGGATGTGGGACATACAGCGAGATGTTTGCTGCTTTTGCGTTTGGCTGTTGGGAGATTTACAGCACAAAGATATCTAGTTGATTTGAAGCAGTTCCGAGAAAGTCTAAACATAATCGCCACTTCTCCCTCCTGGCACTTTCCATGTGGGAGATATAGCAGGATGTATATTGGTTTTGAGGACAACTCAATGGACAGTGTAGGGAGAAAAGTTCCTGGCTCCTTGAATGCCGTTCCTGGAGACACTGCGATCAATGTGGGAGATATGTCAAGATGTGTGTTGGTTTTGAGGACGGCTCTCTGGAGAGTCTTAGCAAAGAGGTCACAGGGATAATCAGAGCAATTCTCAGAGACACTGAGAACAAGATGGACAGTTCCCTCCTGGCACTTTCCCTGTAGGAGATACCGCAAGACGTTTCTGTAGATTGGGCACAGCGCTCTGCAGGGTGTTAGCAGAGACTTTCCCGGGACAGTGAAACCCTATGTCAGAGACACTGAGAAGAAGCCCCAATGTTCCCTCCAGGCACTTTCAGTGTGGGTGCCTTCTCCACGTGGTTCCTGGTTTCCCTGCAGCGCTGAAGAGAATGTTAGCAAAGAGGTAACCGGGACAGCGAAAACAGTACTCAAAGACAGGGAGAGCAAGCTCTCTCTTGGCACTTTGGATGTGGGACATACAGCGAGATGTTTGCTGCTTTTGCGTTTGGCTGTTGGGAGATTTACAGCACAAAGATATCTAGTTGATTTGAAGCAGTTCCGAGAAAGTCTAAACATAATCGCCACTTCTCCCTCCTGGCACTTTCCATGTGGGAGATATAGCAGGATGTATATTGGTTTTGAGGACAACTCAATGGACAGTGTAGGGAGAAAAGTTCCTGGCTCCTTGAATGCCGTTCCTGGAGACACTGCGATCAATGTGGGAGATATGTCAAGATGTGTGTTGGTTTTGAGGACGGCTCTCTGGAGAGTCTTAGCAAAGAGGTCACAGGGATAATCAGAGCAATTCTCAGAGACACTGAGAACAAGATGGACAGTTCCCTCCTGGCACTTTCCCTGTAGGAGATACCGCAAGACGTTTCTGTAGATTGGGCACAGCGCTCTGCAGGGTGTTAGCAGAGACTTTCCCGGGACAGTGAAACCCTATGTCAGAGACACTGAGAAGAAGCCCCAATGTTCCCTCCAGGCACTTTCAGTGTGGGTGCCTTCTCCACGTGGTTCCTGGTTTCCCTGCAGCGCTGAAGAGAATGTTAGCAAAGAGGTAACCGGGACAGTGAAAACAGTACTCAAAGACAGGGAGAGCAAGCTCTCTCTTGGCACTTTGGATGTGGGACATACAGCGAGATGTTTGCTGCTTTTGCGTTTGGCTGTTGGGAGATTTACAGCACAAAGATATCTAGTTGATTTGAAGCAGTTCCGAGAAAGTCTAAACATAATCGCCACTTCTCCCTCCTGGCACTTTCCATGTGGGAGATATAGCAGGATGTATATTGGTTTTGAGGACAACTCAATGGACAGTGTAGGGAGAAAAGTTCCTGGCTCCTTGAATGCCGTTCCTGGAGACACTGCGATCAATGTGGGAGATATGTCAAGATGTGTGTTGGTTTTGAGGACGGCTCTCTGGAGAGTCTTAGCAAAGAGGTCACAGGGATAATCAGAGCAATTCTCAGAGACACTGAGAACAAGATGGACAGTTCCCTCCTGGCACTTTCCCTGTAGGAGATACCGCAAGACGTTTCTGTAGATTGGGCACAGCGCTCTGCAGGGTGTTAGCAGAGACTTTCCCGGGACAGTGAAACCCTATGTCAGAGACACTGAGAAGAAGCCCCAATGTTCCCTCCAGGCACTTTCAGTGTGGGTGCCTTCTCCACGTGGTTCCTGGTTTCCCTGCAGCGCTGAAGAGAATGTTAGCAAAGAGGTAACCGGGACAGCGAAAACAGTACTCAAAGACAGGGAGAGCAAGCTCTCTCTTGGCACTTTGGATGTGGGACATACAGCGAGATGTTTGCTGCTTTTGCGTTTGGCTGTTGGGAGATTTACAGCACAAAGATATCTAGTTGATTTGAAGCAGTTCCGAGAAAGTCTAAACATAATCGCCACTTCTCCCTCCTGGCACTTTCCATGTGGGAGATATAGCAGGATGTATATTGGTTTTGAGGACAACTCAATGGACAGTGTAGGGAGAAAAGTTCCTGGCTCCTGAATGCCGTTCCTGGAGACACTGCGATCAATGTGGGAGATATGTCAAGATGTGTGTTGGTTTTGAGGACGGCTCTCTGGAGAGTCTTAGCAAAGAGGGTCACAGGGATAATCAGAGCAATTCTCAGAGACACTGAGAACAAGATGGACAGTTCCCTCCTGGCACTTTCCCTGTAGGAGATACCGCAAGACGTTTCTGTAGATTGGGCACAGCGCTCTGCAGGGTGTTAGCAGAGACTTTCCCGGGACAGTGAAACCCTATGTCAGAGACACTGAGAAGAAGCCCCAATGTTCCCTCCAGGCACTTTCAGTGTGGGTGCCTTCTCCACGTGGTTCCTGGTTTCCCTGCAGCGCTGAAGAGAATGTTAGCAAAGAGGAACCGGGACAGCGAAAACAGTACTCAAAGACAGGGAGAGCAAGCTCTCTCTTGGCACTTTGGATGTGGGACATACAGCGAGATGTTTGCTGCTTTTTGCGTTTGGCTGTTGGGAGATTTACAGCACAAAGATATCTAGTTGATTTGAAGCAGTTCCGAGAAAGTCTAAACATAATCGCCACTTCTCCCTCCTGGCACTTTCCATGTGGGAGATATAGCAGGATGTATATTGGTTTTGAGGACAACTCAATGGACAGTGTAAGGGAGAAAAGTTCCTGGCTCCTTGAATGCCGTTCCTGGAGACACTGCGATCAATGTGGGAGATATGTCAAGATGTGTGTTGGTTTTGAGGACGGCTCTCTGGAGAGTCTTAGCAAAGAGGTCACAGGGATAATCAGAGCAATTCTCAGAGACACTGAGAACAAGATGGACAGTTCCCTCCTGGCACTTTCCCTGTAGGAGATACCGCAAGACGTTTCTGTAGATTGGGCACAGCGCTCTGCAGGGTGTTAGCAGAGACTTTCCCGGGACAGTG